>NC_064282.1:6447547-6528731 GCF_019186545.1 Solanum stenotomum
CCCCCCCCCCCTCCCCCTCTCAGCCCCACCCACCCTCCAATTTTTTTGAAAAATAAAAATTAATATTAGAATTTTTATTTTTTAGCACAATTTAGAATTTTGAGTAGAAGTGAGAAGTGAGTGATCTATTATGAGTCTATATGAATACTCATATTTTTATCCATTTTGACCATATTTGTAGAAACTCTTAAAATAACTTGAAGCATGTATTTATCCAATTAAATTATAAGTGATTCAAGTCATTAAATATAAATTAAATGAACTCATTTCATTAAGATGGGCTGAAATTGTCACCCCTACGTATATATAGTAAACAGTGAGTAAATAATCAAGAAAATCAGACCATGTATGAAACAAGACTAGCTAGCTAAAATGATAAAGATGGGTATGTAGCTTTTTATTTTTCAAAAAAAAATGCTCAAAATAAAATTTTCATATAAGTAAAATTAAATGAAAAAATCATATAAAATGATTAAGTAACTCTATAGGTGAAACGTCAATAGTTGAGTAACTCTTAAGATATTAACTCCATGAGCAAAAATACAGTCTACTCAAATTATTCTTCATACCTTAAAGAGACGCTTAAATTTTGAAAAGGTCCTATAACCCCAAACTACTTCAAAGATGTATATGCACCCCCTTTTTTGTCAATCTACGTAATCAATAAATAGTTACATCATACATGTAATTGTTAAATATTAATAGCTCAGTTGATTTTAATTGACTACGTGAACTTTCACCTTGTTGATGAGGGTTCGATTCTCCACCTGATAATCCCCTCGATTGTTTCCCCTTTCCCTTCCCTTTCCTCTTCCACTTGATGTATTATTCTGGAAGTATGGCAGAGCAGATATTGTGATCATATATGGGCTATTTCCCATACGTTGCTTTCTTTGAATTCAAAGCTTATCCTCAAAACGTGTAAAACACGGCAAACCTTTTACGTGTATCTTTTTCCTCAACAAGCAAAAAATTGTCTAATACTATTTGCCTTCCTTTCATGTATATGACAGTATTTGATTAAGTACAAGTTTATAACGAAAGGACTTTAGTATATATCTAATGTACACTTGCAACTTGTAATTTTTATAGGCATCTTATGACATTTCTTATGATATATGAGCATGTCATTAACTAAAAATGAAAAATTTAAAGTTAAACAATTTCCTAATAGAAAATGGCACTATCATTATTTTTTATGAAGACTAAAAATAAGAGTATGAGATATAAAATGTAATATCTTGGTCATTAAATTTGATCAGCTTAATATAGTTAGCAAACTCATTAATACGTTTCAGCTAAAAGAATACTTCAGAAAATTGCTGGAAGCAATGGCGGAGACCCACACATTACAAAAGTTTTTTTTCTAATATTTGTGTGTAAATAATAATTTTCTAATAAATAAATGTGTACACACATGAAACGCTCTAGGATGTGACGTTATTTCAAAATAAGACAAAATAAATATCCTTCCTCCATTTCTTAATTTTGGGTAGCAGTAAAATCTTAAATAAAATCACCACGACGATAGACCCAAATTCACTTGCAAGCTAAATTGTCGCAAATTGATACCGCTTATATATAATTTTGCCAACATTTCAATGGAAAAACATGCTACAACAAATAAAAAATGTAGCGAGCAATATATTTAGCGAGAATAACAAATATTGATATTTATAATCAACACTCTCTCTAAATGTGGTTATAGGTTTTAGCGACTCGAAATACAATGACATTAACTCAATTACCACTAAATATTTTCGCAACAATACTAAAGGAAAATCTATTGCCACTAAATGTCCAACATGTCACTCGAAAAACACTACAACAAATAAAGAATTTAGCAGCAATAATATAACTTTTGCCATATAATAAATATTGGTATTTATAACCTACACTTTATCTAAATGACGCTAAAGGCTTCACAACTCTGAATATAATGACATTAACTCAATTACCACTAAAAATTTTCTCACAACAAAAATCTATTTCCATTAACTATCTCTTTGAAATCACAATGATAGACCAAAATTCAATGAGAAGCTATATAAAATAATAAAATGCTACCGACGTCATTAATTAAATAGAATTAAGTATTTGAGATCTGAAATCTAAATTAGATTGAGTTGTCACATTGAATAGTTGAATTGTATTTGTATATAATATATAATCCTAGACCTATCCAAAATGAAGAAAGTTGAATTGAATCATTGGTTGGGAAGAAGAGTTAATGTGAGTTGTTGTAGTAGTATTAATGGACTGGCCCATTCTCTTTAATTCGGAATCGATAGTGTTGTGTTTCTCTCACAAAAGCCCATAACTATAGTAAATACATTTTGTGAAGAGAAAGTTCCATGAATGAAGCAAACTTATGTTTTAGCCTCTTATTCAAAAGCATTTATTTTCTCCCATGTGATTTCTAAAATAATCCTTGGTAATCAGGTGGTATGGGCTCATCTTTCGTTGACTTTTTTCTAAAAAAATATAAAAAAATCACCCCAAAATGTGATAAAATTAGAGAAGCAAGCAATGGGAATAAGAAACATATTAATAAAATTGCTAAAAATTACTCGACATTTCCTTGTTTCACGTATTGTTTAGTTCTTATCGACAATTGTACCGGTGATATTTAAGTTTACGTATTAATTATGTTTTAATAATTTTTGTAGAGGTGTGTTTATGTTGGGAGTGGGGTGGGGTGAGGGCGGGAGGCTAAATATTCACTAATTAATATTGTTGTTTGGTGATATGAAATAATAACTATCTCTCTATAATTCCAAGCTCTTTGGATTAAGTCTTGAATCTTACCACGTTAAAGTTTTTAGGCTAGTCCGTCTAAGATGGTGACCGGTGAGGAAGTAGCTTGCGTTACGATGTAAGGCATAAAGACTAGTCCCTCTAAGATGGTGATTGGTGAGGAAGTAACTTGTGTCAAGATGTAAAGCATAAGTTACCGATTCATCCAAACTCAGTAACTTCCGTTTTGAATATATCAAAAAATTCAATAACAAATAAAAATTAACAGATTTTGTTGGCCCTTAAACAAACGAGTTGTGGTACTATTATTCCAAACTTGAACCTATACAAATTTTGGATATGCCTCTATTAGAGTAGATGACTTTGTCCGCTAATACAAATGCTAACCTCGGCATTCGATCAATTCAGTTCAATTTTTCCATTTTCAATTTGGTTAAAGTTAGAATAGAAACCGCACCAAAATTTGTTCAGTTCAATTCAATTTTTCAGTTTTGGCCATTCTCATTATATGTTTTTTGATGGTGTAATAATTGGGTTTGTACAGTTCAGTTGCCATTTGATCTCCAAATGGTAAATTTTCTCACTAATCAGTTAAGCTTCTATTTGATTTCAGTTTGTTTTGTGGAGTTCAATTCCTTTTTTTTTTTCTTGTAGTTATTTTGTTCTATTCGGTTCGTGATTGTAATTTGTTCAAAAATGAGTTCGGTCGATTAGTGCCACTGACAACCCCTACCACATATACCTAGCCATGGTACAAGAATATACACTTATCTATATTACTTTTAAAAGGATAAAAATCCGCTTAAAAGACTTTATAATAAATAAAACTGTCATTCACTATTTTTTTTATTTTTTATAATATTATAGACTATAATCTGAAAATTTTAAAGAATTCGAAAATATATGGTAAAAAATATAGAGAGAGAATTAAATGTTGATAAATTTTCTATTTTGTGTACGAAAATGGGAATTCTAAAATATATGATAAAAGGAAAAAGGTTGATGGTGATGTAGTTGACAAATAATTGATTGATCTCTATATAACTAAATCCATGTTTTGATTAATTATTGATTGATCTCTATAACTAAATTCATGTTGATTAATTATTGATTGATCTCTATAACTAAATCCATGTTGATTAATTATTGATTGACCTCTATAACTAAATCTGTATAGTTTGAATCATTGTTGATTGATCTCTGTAACAGACTTCAAATCCAAACGAATTGGCTAATAAAAGCATTCTCTAACTGCTGAAACTCTAATTTATTTATTACACCATCCGCTTCAATTTATTAGTCTAATTTTCTTTTTTAGTCTGCTTTGAAAATAATATCTCTCTACTTTTTAGATAACAATTTTAATTCTAAGCTTCTACTGGATATATTTAAAATTACAAAATTAAAAAATATTTTGATACATTCTTACGTATCTTTAATTTGAGACCAAAATTGTTCGCTTGATATTTGGTGCATGGTCGTTGGACTTTCCTATCAAGAGTTCGAGAACGTGTTCAGGATCACAATCATTTCTGACTTTTTTTTAGTGTTTCACATGTATAGAGATTTATTTTTTAAAAATGATTATTCTCTTTATCTCAATTATGTGGCATAATTGAAATTTTGAGATTTATATTAAGTTTATTTTTTCCATCCGTAAATATAGATCAAGTGAGATACAACGAAAACAATAACACATTTGAGATATAATATTAATTTATATCATTTAAATAGATATAGCATACAGTAAAATCTCACTAGATTAATGCTTGGTAAATTAATAATCTCTCTAAGACAATATTTTTCTTCGGTCTCAACTTGGACCAATGAAAAAAATCACTCATTTCGATAAGATAATAAGATAATATATTTTTTGAAGATCCCGATATAAATATATGGCCTCATTAATATTAAAGTACAAATATATCTAAGATAATTTAGTGAAATATGATTTTATATTTCTATTGTGTTATTTTTTTTTGGTTAAAATTTAAATTTAGTTGAAGCTCATCTCTAGTTTTTCTTATTGCATCCAAAAGTCCTGATATTGTCTTTTCGAACTGCATCATAAAATTGTGAGGAGTTCAAAAGGCAATAAATACTTCCTTACACGTAACTGGTTCCAAATGTATTGTATCATCTTTAACTTCATTATCAATATTGATATATTCGTTGTACTTTTTGTATAATAAATTTATTTTTGTATGTAAATTCAATAAATATGATATATAAATTAGTAAGTACAATAATTTTGATTTAATCAAAATTAACCTTCATTAAATCTCAAAACACTCTTTAAATTAATAAATATTAATTTATCGATTAAATAATAGGAAAAATTGTATATAATAACAACTATTAATTCAAATTAAATGTCATAACCACAGTTTGATTTAATTGTACCCCGTAGCAAACTGTTTCTATTTCGCCTCTCCCTAGTGAATCTCGCTCGCCACTCTCGGCAGTCTCTCCCTCGCCTCTCTCGCTTTTATACAAATGCAAATGTATAAAATGCATTTGTGTTTGTATAAAGCGAGAGAAAATTGTGTGTATACATATATTTTCGTTCCCCTCTTCCAGATCTCGCTCGCCAATCTCTCCCTCGCCTCTCTCACTTTATACAAACAGAAATGTATAAATTGTGTTTCTGTTTGTATAAAATGAGAGAAAATTGTATATGCACATGCAAATACATATATTNGTGTATACATACATTTTCGTTCCCCTCTCCCCCTCTCCCAGATCTCGCTCGCCAATCTCTCTCTCGCCTCTCTCACTTTATACAAATAGAAATGTATAAATTGCGTTTCTGTTTGTATAAAATGAGAGAAAATTGTATATGCACATGCAAATACATATATTTTCGTCCTATACACTTATAATTATACAATACAAATATTCTCCCTACTCAATTCTCTTTTGTCTTTCTCTCTTTATACAAACACATATTATACAATTGATTCTTTTGTATATGTATACCAAAACAGATTATACAATTGCTTCTTTTGTGTATATGTATAGTGAAATAGCCATAGCAAAAATAAAGTTTGTTATGGAGCGCAATTATGCAAACTATAGATATAGTATACAAATATGATTTTTGTATTTGCTATATGTGAAAGTTGCTCTAAATAATATCTCTATAAAATAATTATATTTCATGGTTCCACACTTCCACCTATATTAATTTAGTGAGGTTTTACGGTATATTTTAACCTCAAATGCTATTGTTTTCAATGATGTTATTCTTCTGTGTATATGTTTCACCCGTTATCAAGTTCTTATCGACAATTGTACAAGTGATATTTAAGTTTATGTTATAATTATGTTTTGCTATATTGGGCTCCATATTCGCTAATTAATATGTTGTTGTTCACTTGTTTGGTGAAATAAAGTAAATACTCTCTTCCTCTATTATTCCAAGCTCTTTGGATCAAGTCTTGAATGATGAATCGACCACATGAAAGTTTTTAGACTAGTCTCCGACGACGTACAGATTCATTCAAACTCAATAACTTTGGCTCAAATCTTGTAAATATGTTGAGAAATTCACTGTAATATTCCAAACTCAAACTCATACAAATTCTGGATTTGCTTCTATAAGAGTAGATGAAGCTGTCCGCTAATAACACATATGACAATTCTATGTAGCGTACATGACTGGTTTTGTTAACCTGGGGATTCAGTCAGTTGGGTTCAATTTTTTTATTTCAGTAAAAGTTAAAATTGAAACCGAACCAAAATTAGTTCGGTTCGGTGTAGTGATTTTTCAATTTTGGCCATTTTAAGTAATGCCTTTAGATGGTGTAGTGATTGGGTTTGTATTGTTCAGTCGATCATTTAATTTTCTAATTGTAAATATCCTCATTAAGCAGTTAAGATTCTATTTAATTTGATTTCAGTTTTTTTTGTGGAGTTTCACATTTCTGGGTTTATGTTTTAAACGGATTAGTGCCCACCCCTACATATACCTAGCCATAGAGTACAAGAATCAATTAAGAACAGCCTAACTGTGTGCTTAAACAGGTAGCTACTTATTGCTAAACCTATTATATTATACATAGTAATGAAAGAAAGCGACTTCCCTACTGGTTACGAATTACTAAAGATATCTGACCATCTCTACCATGGTCCCAAACTTCATGAAAGAAAAAAATTATTCAAATCAAAGAAGCAAGAGTTGACGAGTGAATAAAAAAAAAGAAAAATGAGAGTTAGGATGAGAACGAGCCATTAATAGCTGAAAATGCAGACTCCAAAGAGAAACATAAATGAGTTGGTTCCCTTGAACTGTTTGTAATAGTAAGATATTTTTTGACATATTATCTCATTAAAGCCCTAGCTGACAAAGATGACTACAACCTCTTTAAATACCCCATACCTTTTGCATGAAAAAGAAATAAACCACCTTTTAGTCTTTGTATTTCCTACAAATTTTCACGATATTGCATGACTTCTGTAAATTTGGATATGGAGTTGCAGGAAGTAGAGTTGAATAATGCTGAGAAAGGACAAATGGGATCAAAAAGTGGAGGCGTTTTCTTGACTTGGAATGACTTATGGGTTACTGTTAGCACTAAAAAAGGTAGAAGCAAATCCATACTTAAAGGTCTCACTGGCTATGCTCGACCTAGTGAGCTCTTGGCCGTTATGGGTCCTTCTGGCTGTGGCAAATCTACACTTCTCGATTCCTTAGCTGGTAAATATTACTATTGTTACTATATCTCTTAGAAAATGATGCATATAATATCTTCAATGGGGACAAAAATAACAGCTATAATGCTAGTTGTTTTTTCGAAATATGACTGACCTGATGGGCACCTCCCAGGGCGACTGGATTTCAGCACGAGGCAGAGCGGAGAAATTCTGATCAATGGTCACAAACAGAAACTTTCGTATGGAACATCTGTAAGAAATTAAAATCTTCAGCTGAATGCCGCATGCACTACTCATTTTGTTTTCCTTTTTTCACAATAACATTATTATATTTTTTTTATTAGCATGCATGGTAATGTTCTTTATCCTATAAAATCAGGCATATGTGACTCAAGATGAAACTCTGTTAGCAACACTAACAGTTCAAGAAGCAGTTTACTACTCTGCACAACTCCAACTCCCAGTTTCCATGACAAAATCAGAGAAAAAACAAATAGCAGAGCAGACTATTAAGGAGATGGGGTTGCAAGATGCAATGAACACAAGAATTGGAGGATTTGGTAATAAAGGAATTAGTGGAGGAGAAAAGAGAAGACTTAGTGTTTGCATGGAGATTCTAACGCGGCCAAAACTTCTTTTCCTTGATGAACCAACCAGCGGCCTCGACAGTGCTGCATCTTATTACGTGATGAGCGGAATTTCACGTCAAAGAGAGGGAAGAACCATTATTGCATCTATTCATCAACCAAGTGCTGAAGTTTTCAACCTTTTCCACAGTTTATGCCTTTTGTCTTCAGGAAGAACCGTATATTTTGGACCTGCTAGTGCAGCAATTGAGGTATATATATATATATATATATTCATTATTCGACTATTAACTTGCAAAGTAATATAATGGGCATATAATACAAGTGATATATGTAATGATTTGATTAGTTTCTATGTTTTTTGTTATGATAGTTTTTCACGAGGAACGGTTTCCCTTGCCCATATCTTCAGAATCCATCAGATCACTTTCTTAAAACAATAAACAAGGACTTTGATGAGGTAATTATTAATGTTTCCTCTTTCTAAGAGAAACCAATTAATGTTACCCTTTTATTAAATTATATCTTGGTTCCTATTTAAAGGATATTGAACAAGGCTCAGCTGGAGGAAGACGACCAACAGAAGAAGTTATAGACCTTCTCATAAATTCATATAAATCATCAGAGGGATATCATGAAGTTCAGAGCCATGTTGCAGAAATATGTCATCAGGTAATTAAGAAAGAGTTGACCCCCAAAATGGAAAGGAGATGAGAAAGGAGTCTCTCTAATTGCATCCATTAAATATTTTCAGGGTGGTGAAATGTTGAAAAAAAGAAGCCATGCTAACTTCAAGACGCAATGCCTTGTTCTTACAAGGAGGTCAACTGTGAACATGTTTCGTGATCCTGGCTACTATTGGATGAGATTCGTTGTTTATGTCGCCATTGCTTTAAGTCTTGGCTCCATCTACTATAATGTTGGCTCAAACTATCGGTCAATTGAGGTATAGATAGACAGAACACAGATAAGGAAACACCAATTAAATTTTAAAACTTAATTTCTAAGTACTTTTCAGTTCTTCTTGACGTGCACACAATTTATGGATCATAACACGGTCTTGGATATTGCAGGAAAGAGGTCTAATGGTTGCTTTCGTAGTTTCATTTATGACATTTATGACGGTCGGTGGATTCCCTTCATTTGTGGAGGAAATGAAGGTAGTATCATTTTCTCTTTAAATTAAAACAATTAACGAATTATATGATTTATTTTGTACTATCGTGAGTACTTAATTAACTGCTTGGACAAAAATTCTGCAGGTATTTCAACGAGAAAATGTGAACGGGCACTATGGATGTTTTGCTTTTGTCATAGGCAACACACTTTCTTCTATACCGTACGTGCTACTAATATCATTGGTTCCAGGTGCCATTGCCTATTTCCTTGCTGGATTTCAAAATGGATTTGAGCACTTCATCTACTTTGCTTTGGTCCTCTTCATCAGTATGATGATAGTGGAGAGCCTAATGATGAACGTTGCAGCTATTGTACCGAACTTCCTAATTGGCATTGTAACGGGGGCAGGAATACAAGGACTACAAATACTAAGTGGTGGTTATTTTCAATTACCGAGTGAGTTGCCTAAAATACTTTGGAAATACCCACTATACTACATGTCCTTCCACAAGTATGCTTACCAAGGTATGTTCAAGAATGAATTTGAAGGACTAAAGTTTAGAGATGATATGTTTGGAAACAATCATATAATGAGTGGAGAAGTCATCTTGAGAGAAAGATGGCAAGCAGAAATGGGACACTCAAAGTGGGTAGACATGGTCATTCTGGTCGGTATACTAATTTTGTATCGTCTGGTGTTCTTCCTTATAATCAAGACAAAAGAAAAATTTGTGCATGCCAGAAAGACATCCACATCAATTCTATCAAACCGAAGTACACAAATCATGGCTAAGTCCCTACCTGCCTCACCTCTCCATGGACTCACTCCACCACATGACACTCCCACCAACAATAGATGAACTAATAGTTAGTTCTTCTGTTTTCTACAAGATTTGACACTATATTTGGCTTCTTATTTCTAAAATGTATCATTTTGTACTGTATTGTATTTTACCAACTGTTTTGTGGATGTAATGTTTGAATAGACTATAGCGTTTGATGATGTAACACTCTTTCCTTTTTGGTCTATAAAAGAAATAGCACTTTACCTTTAACTTCTCATTTTATGATTAACGAAACAATTTATAGCCACAGAAACTGGAACCAAGAGAATAGTAGTATTTTTATTTTATTTTACTCTATCGTAGTGTTAATAACTTATAAGCTTACTATAATATTGGATTTACAACTATATTTCTCTGTTCCTTGAGAAATTTACTAAGATTATTGGAAGATGAGAAAGCAATAGTTGGCTAGAGAGTAATTAAAATCCGCAATCTATTCGATTTGGCCAATACTATATTCTGTAAAATAAGAGCAATTTCCATAAGTATAATAGGTTTATACAGAGATGCATATGATAATTTCATCATTCTAGATTGCTAGAGGTAAGCCAAAACCTACTTAAAGAGGGAATAACAGAAAGTGTACCTGATTGTCAGACCAATCAAAATCAGATTGGCGAACCCTAGCTTTGAAGTAGAAGATAGGCCAACGCCTTCCTCTGAATTCTCGGAGAATGAGACGAAACCTGAGCCCTAATTCCATGATCGAATTCAGAAGAGGGCAACAGCCAACAGGAAGAGGAGTAGCGTAACAAAAGAGCGCACAAGTCTGGGGACATACATGAAAAGGATTAAATTTCACCCTTACTTGGTAAATTGTTTATATTTACTCTTTGTTTAGCGAAATTCAATTTAGACACTTACTAATATTTCAATTCTTATCAAAAATATAGTAATCACTTATTTTATGGATAGTTATATCACTTGTCATCCAAAAAATATATAGTAATCACTTATTTTATGGATAGTTATATCACTTGCCATCCAAATAAGGCGGATAGTTTTTAATATCACCAGAAATGAATTATTAAAAAATCTTGAAGATTTTGAGAATGGATCATGAAAATTTTGATGTTTCGTTGATTATTTCTCATGCTAAACAAGCTATGAAAATTTAGATTTAATCTTACTATTAGAGTGTTTGCTTCCTAGCTACAAACATAAATGAGAATTAAGCATAGTGTTTCCTAGCACACAATGCAAGAGTAAGTTGTTTCACACTTTCACTCAAGAAGAAAAATATCTGATAAAGTATTTTATTACAAAATTTAACTTACATTTTAGAAAAATATTTATTTGTTAAGCACTTATTATGTAAATGAATTAATAATATAAATATGTCGCCTTTTAAATATTATTAATGTCTTGTTGATCGTAAAACTTTAGATGTTTTATCTTAAATTTAGCTTGAAATTTCAAAATTCCAGCTCTTTTTTTAATCTAAACTTTATTAATTTATTCATTTCAATTCACTTATATAGCACCTCTTTTCAATTTCACTTATGATGTCTAGTTCATTTAATTCATGATACCTTAATTTAATTTATTCATTATCAACTTGTAATTATTTTATTCATCTAATTAGTTTCACTCATAAGCTTGGATATTATTTTATTTCACTTATGTACCTCAATTATTTCATCCACTATATTCAATTTATTCATTTTCAACTATTAATTATTTTATTTATTTCATTTCATTTTACTTATGGTGCCTTATTCATTTTCAACTATTAATTATTTTATTTATTTATTTCATTTTACTTATGGTGCCTTATTCATTTTATTTATTGTATCTCAATTTAATTTATCAAATTTCAATCGATATTGGTTTATTAATCCATTTTAATTCACTCATAATAGCTTATCCATTTCATCCAATATCTCTCGAGTTACAATACAAATAAGTCAAGTAATTGAAATATTTACATGAAACCTTTGTTAATCAACATGAAATAAAGGGCAGTTTTGTGTGAAGTTCGCATACAAGTTTCTATAACAAATTCGAACCCCTCATTATATTAATAAGAACCAGAACGAGTAAAACTTTAGAATCGTAATTGTAATATTCAAATTATTAAATTACTATGAATAAGAATAGAGATGAAAAATGTAAACTCTAAAAGTATAGAAAGTAAAACCATACTATACTTTCTACTCAATAATTGGCATAAACCTACTTTTCATGGAATATGCTTTGAGAAAATTTCATAAATAATAAACATAACAGACATAATAAGGCTCTACAGCTATAATTTTGATAATTTTGCTACATAGCTATAATTTTGCGATGGAGGATGTGGTTTGTATATTTTTGTCTATTTGTATATTTCACTAGCGAATATACAAATAAAGTATGTATATACAAATTCTGTATTTATACATTCAGGAATTTTTCAGAACCCCGTTTGTATATTTCGCTTGCCAACATACAAACAGGGTAATTTATAATGATTTTTTCATAAATCGTATATAAATAGCTAGGGTAAGCATATCCAAAATTCTGGATTTATATAATCAGGAACCGAATTATACAAATTCTGAATTTATACAAATTATACAAATCAAGCAAATAGCAATAATTGAAAAAATTGTAGCTGCGAATTATATATTTTTAAAAATTATAGCTATAGTACCTAATATAAGCTAATTTTTGGATCGCGCACATAGTATTGGACTGCTTTGCTATAATTGATCTCGGTCCATTCGTAACAGTTTCATGCCAGCTATTTGTGCACAAAAGTTAGAACGCTGCACTTATGGTAATTTCCAAATAGACGGCACGATGAATTTTGGTTTACCAACGAAAGTAGATATATATAAAATTTAGCATGTTCCATTTTGAAAAATAATTCAACTAAATTATACTTTAAATTTACTTTTTAGATTATTTTTTTAAAATTCTTTGACTTGTAGATTCAGATTATTGCCTTTTAGAAAAGTATACGGAAATATTTTTTTTTAAAAAAAACTTTCCTTCTATTGATACGTTTTTCTTCTCTTAAACAATCTAGTGAGTATTATTTTTGTTACTAGAAAGAGTTTGTTTCTCCTAATTGTTAGTACTTGAAATTTGAAAAGTTGGTTAAATTCTGGGGATATACTTAATCTAACAAAAATATCTTAAAGGATAATATCCTTTAACACGTCTCAAATTTCAAGTTTAGCTATTGTTTCAATATTTATTTTTCGTAGTTAATTTTTGTTATCTCTCCCTGTATTTGTTGTATTCTTTACTCAACTAATACAATTTGTGTCAACTGCATTTATTTGCGTAAAGAATATAATGTGTATCATAGTATTCATTTGGACACCAAATACAACTAAGACAAAATTAAAGGGCAAACCACATAAATCTCACTAGTTTAGGTCTTAATTACTAAGATTCTCAATAGTTTCAAATATTACTTCTTATACCATATTTTATGCTTAGGATACATGAGTCTGAATCCATGAGATACATGCAGTATCTGCCAAATTTTAAAATTGAGATACAAAATTTATTTATTTAAATTAATTGGTTGGAACTGATTTTATTAATTAGAGGAGTAATTGAGAATTTTCAAAATGCATAGATAATTAATTTCATTTTATTATTATTTGAAATAGTAAATTCATTAATATTATTAATATAAGATAAAAAAACATGTATATCTTGGTAATGCAATTTGATTAATTTCAAATTATTACGCTTAAAATAATAAATTCATTAATTTGATGTATCTTTATCAATATATGATGTATCCAACAAACTAAACACTTAGATACATGAGTGTCCCGCAAGTACATTCATATGTATCGTAGAAGTATCTAGTATTAATTTCACGTATTTGTTATAGGTATCTATTATTAATTTTATGTATCTATTTATATATATATAATATTAATTTCATGTATCTTTTATATGTATCTAGTACTAATTTGATGTATCAAGTATCAATTGCATATGTTATATCCAAAAACATGTATCTCAAATACATAGTAGCATATACATCTAATTATGTGTATCTAAATATGGAATATACAAAAAGAAGAAGCATATACATCTAATTATGTGTATTTAAATTTCATACGTTATATCCAAAAACATGTATCTCGAATACATAATAAGCATATACATTTAATTATGTATATCTAAATATGAAATGTAGTTGAATCACATGAATTTATGAACAAATCACGACTGTAGAGTATCTGTCGTATCATTAATATCATCGTGTTGTTAAAAATCATGTATCCGAAATTTAATGGTGGATACATATACATAGTCAGACACCTCATTACTAAAAATACAACTCAGATCTTAATTAAGATTACTACTTATTGGATACACATGTTTCAAGGACTATATCAAAGTAATGTTGGTACTACCAAATCCATGTCATGGTAACCAAAGAAAGCCTTAGAAGAACACCAGCAAACAAAAACTCTGTATAATACCCCCTTTGATTCTTTTGCATTGTAGCATAACATAATCAAAACTAAGATCCATTTCTTCCGGAGACAAACAATCAAGACCCATTCTGAATTAAAGTTTTCTATGTAGCAGTTACTTTGATTTGATCTAGTTATAAATGAACAATACAAAATAATATTTGGGTTCAGGAGAATTTGTTGGCTATGGTGATGATATCTTGAGAAGAAGAGAGTAGATTAGCTATTGTTGGAATGAAATTGTACGATGAAATTCCTGAATCATAAAGGAGGAGACATAATTGAGTGATAAATACGGGAGAGGAGAATTAAGAGATAGTGGTTGATTTGGAGTGAAATAGTTAATTAAGCAGATAATTAATCAATCCTAGTTTTAAAGTATGTGGGTATCTAATAATCTAATTGTATCTTCAAATAATATATTAATATATGGTATAAAATATTAAAAGTGGTAATAAATGTAATTGTTTGAAAGTAAAGATAATATTAGTATATATAGTAGTGATGTATGTCTAATAAGGTAATTTATCCAAAATTAAAAAAGAAAAAATTACTGAAATACACATCTTATGTTCCCTTATTTTCAATATCCCCTTCTATTTCTAAAAACCTCTAAAATCTCGTATTTCTTTAATGTATCCGAGCTACATATTATGTATCCGATTTATTTTATAATGTATATGAGCTACATATTATGTATCCGAGCTACATATTATGTATTTGATTTATGTTATAATGTATTCGAGATACTCTTTAATGTATCCGAGCTACATATTATGTATCCGGTTTGTGTTACTTTTTAAGGGATTAATATAATTACAAACTAAAGAGGGATAAATTGTAATTTCATATTAAAACTATGGGATTTCTAAAATTTACCCAATTAAAAATACAAGAATGGCCACCATTGCACAAGTGGATTTGACTTATTGTAAAAAAAAAGATATTTTGAAATACAATTTTTGGACCAAGTCTAAATATTAGATGCTCACTGGAAAAATAGACACATGGTTGGTTCGGTAGGCTGGACGTGCATACGTAGTTTTGAAATATAGTTTTATTATTGTTTTATACTCTTTTATTTGGTTATTAAATTTTAGATAAGTTAAATCAGAATTAATAATTAGTATCTAAATAAGTTAAATGGAGTGTGGAATAATAATATTGAAATTAGATAAAATGATAAAAATAACAAAAATACTCTTAAAATCCCGCAAACTCTTCTTCTACTAAAATAAGGTGGGAATATTTGTTTTTCTTTCTTACTGGTAAATAAATAATTTATTCTTATAAATTATATAATGCATGTTATTTTTAATACAACAAACAAATTCATCAATAAAAAAATAATACCAAAATAATCAATCTTAGCATAATTTATTTTCAAATCAAACGACCTCTTTTTAAGTATTTGATTATTGAGATGAAAAGATCCAAATTATTTTCCACAAAACTATTTAAAATCAAACAACCTATTCTTTACTTTTGAATATGAATCATAATTACCCTCACAAGAGAGCTACGTTTTATGGACAAAATGGATTTTTTCCAACAGTATGGACACGAATAGACCTAATGTCACAACAAACATTCTCTACTTTTTTCTAACTAAAAGTCAAATGTTGCGCAAATTAATGTAGGCCGACTATTAATTTTCATTTGATCCAAAATATCTTGTAAAGAGAGGACTCGTTCAATGACAGTTACACTACAATAAAAGCAAAAAGATTGTACAAACGGAATATAATTATTTCGAAATAATTTTAACTTAAACAATTAAAAGAGAATTAATTATCACTTTTCAACTTTGCCTTTAATATTAATTATTCTATAATTAAGAGATATGTTTATATAAATAAAGACTAAGGAATTAATAAGGAATATATTGGTCAAACAATACTCCTTATTAATTTTTTCTTAAGTTGTATCAGACCTTTTCATGACAACTAAAATAGAATGGAGGGATTAGTAATGTTCCTTATTAATTCTCATTTTATTAGCGTTATATTAATGTTTTACCCTAAATATGAATTTTTGTTTGTTTGAATAAAGAGCTATTGCTTTTAGAGCTTATATTATTAGTTAAGTGATTATGGTTCCATATGTATTTATCTTTTTTCTTAAACAGTCTCTAAGTACTACTATTGCCTAGATTTTTTGATTACTTAATGGGGATTTGATTAAGAATGTTGATCATAATATATATCCTCTTTGACATTGCTAGAGAAAGACAAGTTTTGATTTTTTGAAGTTGATTTTTAAAATTTGAGGTGTAAAATAAATGAAATATACCATAAAACCTAATTAATGCTCCGATTGTGAAAACCAAAACAAATAAGAAGAAAAAAAATTAAGGGTGGGGTGGGTGGGGTGGGTGGGAGTTATGTAATTCAAGATATTATTTTCCAAATTCAAAATATTAAAAGGGTAAAGTGGACATTACACTATCTATATATAATTACTCTCTCAAGAAACAGAAACCTACCACAAATATAGAGTGTTTAATTTGGAATCATTTAATTGAAGAAAGCGGCTTCTAACTGTATGTTTAATCAAAACTTTAAACCATTGAAGTTTAATTCCTGATTAATGTTCCTGTCGGAAGTGTGTTTAATGTATTTGGTAGGAAGGAAAATGATTTCGACCAAAATATTTTCTAATTGGTTCTTTTAGTTATATTTTAGTATTTGGTAATAAGAAATAAAATATTATTTTAAGAACATTTATATGTTATCTAGCAAAAAATATGAAAGAAATAGGAATGGGAAGTGGGGGTTTGGGGTGGGATGGTTAAGGGGTGAGTGTTTGGTGGGGAGGAGACAATAAATTTGGAAGGTCACTTATGCAACTTACTTTTTCTACTTTTGTTGGAAAAGTCATTTTCCTCATTTTTTAAGTAGCTTTTTTTTTCTAAAGAAAAAATTAATTCCAAACATTTTGTTCGACTAGACATAAAAAATTGAAAAATATTGTCTGAAAAATCTTATAACACCTATTAAAGTTTAACTTATATATATTGTTAATGTAGTTTGTAAAGTATTTTTATGGGAGAACCATTTTTTGTAGTTCACTTATAATTTACCGTTTTTAGTTTTATTCCATTTACAATTTCTTAGAGTTTTTAAAAATATTGAAAAAATGAAAGTTATAATTCATGTTAATTAAGGGTTATCTTTGACATTTTAAATTTACATGCAATGATTCTATTCATTTTTAATTGTTGATTTAAGATCAGGATAAATTTCTTTCCTAAAAGAGATATTGATTCCCAAACCCATAAAAAAACAAAAAAAAAAAAGAAAGATTCCCAAACCCATAAAGGTAAGGGAACTAAGTGAGGATTTTAACTAATATGCACGGATGGGGTAATTTTTTTTAACATTATCAGGTAATTTAATCTGCAATAATTGATTATTCTTGTAATTTAATCTATTTTAAAACACATTTCACTCATTTCCATTCTCTCTCCCCCTTCTTTGCTAGATTCTTACTTCAATTTTTATTTTTGTCTCTGTTTATATGTTATATTTGATTTTTCAAGTATTACTTAGATCAATTATTAAGTTCTAGATATTATGGAGTGAATTACACCATCAATATGTAATTGAAAATTACTTCTTTGTTGCACTTAGGGAAAATTTAATTCTTGAATAGAAGCTGGTGGATTAGTCTAATTTGTCAAAAAGAAAATTATGATTTTTTATGGATTATTTTATACAAAAGAAATTGTTGTATGAAGAGCCACTACAAAGAATGATACTACTTTGTTTCAATGGTGTATCATTTGCCTCCTTCAATGGTTTGAGAAAACAAAAAGAGAATATACGCATATATTTTTGGTACACGATAAAAATATTTGGGTAGAATAAGTAGAGTCTAAATTACCTTATTCTACTATTTTTAATTAATAATTTATTTATTTTTAAATAATTTTTTTGAGAATTTGACTTACAACAAGCTTTAAAATACCTGATTGTGTAAAAAAAATCTACATCATCGATGTATACTAGTTAAACTCTTAAGTGATATTATTCAAGAAAGAGGAAATAAAATCAGCGCCTTTTTTTAATATTCAAAATAAGTGGATTGTTCTAAGTTCAAGAAAATTGTTGGAAATTTCTTTTATTTTTGCTGCTCATTTACATTTTCTAAGCTATAATTTCAAGAGAGTTAATTGCTCATATTCATGATTTCACTTTGAATTATTTATATTTTCAAGAATAGTTTGAGAATAACTAAAAGGACAAAAGTGGAAAATGATGTTCTATTAATATCCCAATTTTTTTTTTTCTTAATAGAGATGTATTACCTCACAAATTCACTTAATATAAAATAAAGGGAGTATTTTTTTGTCTCACAAAAGTATAAAATTTTGTAAGACAAAAAGATGCCTCACAAACAACTAGCTAGTGTCAATCATGTTGTAAAGTTTTCCACCCTCTAAAACAATATCTAAATCAAAATTATTAGGAACTGATTTCAGTTTATATGTTCCAACAATTTGAAAGACGAAAAATAATAATATTAAAGTAGGTAAGAAGTTGGAAATGAAAGAGTGTTGTGCAACCAAAAAAAAATTGTGATGGAGTAGTAAGTACTCATTCAATGATTTAAGTTTGAATCCTCTTAAATATAGAGTTTGAGCCCCTTTGAGTATAGAGTCACATTTGTTAGGAAGCATTTTACCTCTAATATAATGTAAAAGTTTTGAGCGTGAATCTAAATTTAATCAAACTTTAATATAAATATCTGATACCGATAGAAAATAAGGAAAAATATAAGTGTGTTGTGCAGGCAAATAAGACCAAAAAAAAGTTGTGGCACATGACTACCGTCTAATGAATTAATGAGATTAATTAGGTACGAATTAATCCTTCATCTGCGCCTGTCTCCAAGCTACCTACTTGTAACAATTCCTATTCGGTAATGTGCCTGAACTTGCTGAAATTGATAGCATGCATGCACAACGTTTTAATTAGATTGGGGTTTAAAGCCAATTTTTTCTGAAGGTTTTAATTTTTTTTCTCTACTTAGACATATATAACTTGAATGACAATAACATACCTACTATTATCCTATAAGTGAGGTCTACAAAGAATTTGATGTACAAAAACCTTATGAAGTAAGAATGCAATCAACAAAAATATTCAATGGAAAAATATAATATAAAGCTAGAATAATAAAATCTGATTCAAGAATTTAATATAGTGATATCGAAAAAGTATAGTGCTAAATATGATGAGCTGATATAATGATATCAAAATAGTGTTGTATAGCTTCAATATAATGATAACTTGTTACAATGCTTGAAAATTGAAATATGAAAAAGACATAAAAGAGAAGAGTTGATATTTTCGATAACAGACAATCAGTGGCGTAGCTAGGATTTTTATGAAGGGTGTCCAAATAATACATAAGTATTTTTTTTTTTTTGATGAATGGATGCATTGAAAAAATTAAAATTGAACTACATAACACTAATATTAATTTTTTTTACGAATAAATGTTCCAAAATTTTAAAAATCAAACTGCATGATATTTAACTTTAATGTTTGTGTTTAATTCAATATAAAGTGAACAAACAAAGCAAAAAAAAAAAGGAGGGGGGGGGGGGGGGGGGGGGGGGNGGAGACATTCAAGCTTTCACTAATCTATAGTGATGACAACAATAACGAGTCATAAATAATGGAAGCAAAATCAAATGAGGTGTTCTTTTGTTCGCTTTTAGCAGCTTTATAGAAAAAGTTTAGAATTTGTTTATTAACTTTAAATTAAATAACTACATTTTAAATTTTAATGAAAAGTAATAAAAAGTCAAATTCATTGAAAATTCAATTAGCTACTAAACCTAGATTTCTAATTAAGAATGTAATTTAATTAGCTTAGACAATTAAAGAAATAAGTTAATGAATAATAAAATAAGAGTGTTCTATTTAAAATGATTATAAAATGCACTTGTGGAGATTCAAACCCGCGCCTTCAAAGTAAGGAGGAGAGCCTCACACCGTTGGACCATAGCATCTTGATTTGTTCAGGATGTCCGATCTATTAACTTTAACCGTTACCAGTAACATTTTACTTATATATATGGTATAATTTTTCGACGAAGGGTGTCACTCGGGACGCTGTAGCTGCGCCCCTGCAGACAACAAGATTTTTGTACAATACAAACGGTTTGACTGTTTGGAAAACTAAAAAATATTCCCACTTTCAACTAGAAAGTTGTGAGTTTAAGGCACCAATAAAGTAAAAAAAAATGGTGGGAGCTCCTAGAAAGCAATCATAAAAAAAAAAGGAAAGAATAAAAAAGGAAAATATAGGAATTATAATGTGGGTTCATGTTAGTAATTAGAATATAAATGAAACAACAAAATTATAGTCACATATGAAAGAATACTACAATTTACCTAAGAGCAATTTTATTTTTCAGTTATTATTATATATATATATATATAAATTACATTTTTAGAAAATAAAAAAAAAGTCTACAAGTCATTACTTTAGTGGTCGGCTTAGCATGCATGACCTACTTTTACATATATAAAATAGACCTGTTATTGAATACTAATTGTATATCAATTTTCCTCCTATATATATGTAAGCATATAAACTAGTTTCCTTACTACATTTCTTTGCTACGTAGTATATTTTGATATGGAGATGTGGCAGAATATCCGAATTGGAAAGGTGGAGGATGAAGAATTGAATGAAGGTGTTTTCTTGACATGGAATGACTTGCGTGTGTCTGTTTCCATTAGTAGAATTGGAAGCAAAAACATAATTGAAGGTGTCACTGGCTATGCTCGACCAAGTGAACTATTGGCTGTAATGGGTCCTTCTGGCTCTGGCAAATCTACACTTCTCGACGCGTTAGCTGGTATATATGTTCAAATTTGATATGTATGTTTAGTTATCTTCGCAAATTAAATCATGTATATATGCTAATTGATCAGGGAGACTGGATTTCAGCACGAGGCAGAGTGGGGATATTCTAATCAATGGTCACAAGCAAAAACTTTCTTATGGAACTTCTGTAAGTTAAAAATCTTAAATTATACTGCAACGTAACTGTCCTGCTGCACCGTTAAACTCTGTAATTTCTTCATCGTACAAAATCAGGCATATGTGACTCAAGATGAAACTCTGATAGCAACGCTAACAGTTAAAGAAGCTGTTTATTACTCCGCGCAACTACAACTCCCAGATTCAATATCAAAATCAGAGAAAATAGAAATAGCAGAACAAACTATAAGGGATATGGGGTTGCAAGATGCAATGAACACGAGAATTGGTGGATTTGGTAATAAAGGAATTAGCGGAGGAGAAAAGAGGAGACTCAGTATTTGCATTGAAATTCTAACGAGACCAAAACTTCTTTTCCTTGATGAACCAACCAGTGGCCTAGACAGCGCTGCATCGTATTATGTGATGAGAGGAATTTCACGCCAAAGAGGCGGAAGAACCATTATTGCATCGATTCATCAGCCAAGTGCTGAAGTTTTCAGTCTCTTTCACAGTTTGTGCATTTTGTCTTCAGGAAGAACTGTGTATTTTGGACCCGCGAATGCAGCAATTGAGGTATAAGCTTATCAAGTTTATTGGTCATTTTTAAACGATGTCGCAACTGTGAAAAGAATCTACATCTGTTTTTAATCTCTGCTTTTTGGTATTGTAGTTTTTCAGGACAAATGGTTTCCCTTGCCCACTTCTTCAGAATCCGTCTGATCATTTTCTTAAAACAATAAACAAGGATTTTGACGAGGTAATTAAGTAGTGTATCCATACTTTTTTTTCAATAACTCTTGGAGAGGACAAAGCTTGCATTTTTACTGAATTTATTAATTAATAGGATATCGAACATGGTTTAGCTGGAAGAATGCCAACAGAAGAAGTGGTAGATTTTCTCATAAATTCATATAAATCATCCGAGGAATACCATAAAGTTCAGAATCAGATTGCAGAAATATGTCAACAGGTAAGCAAAAGGGATAAAGCATGACAAGGGGGGGAGTCCGGAGTTGAAATTTATGAATTGATACTAAGTTAATCTACAATAACAACTGAGTTCACAGTCAAATATTTTTAGATATTAGTGAACTTGTAACTAGTATCCGCTCTGTTTGTATGCACGTGATGAGAATCACTCTTAACATTATTTATTTTCCAGGGAGGTGAAATATTGGAAAAAAGAAGTCATGCAAATTTTATCACGCAAAGCCTTGTTTTGACAAGGAGATCATCTGTGAACATGTTTCGTGATCTTGGCTACTACTGGATGCGATCTGTGTCTTATGTCATCCTTGCTTTAGGTCTTGGCACTATCTACTATAACGTTGACATAAGTTATCGTTCAATCGAGGTATAAACAATAGATATAAGAAATCAGAAGAATTTTTAGTACTACTACTAAACGA
This sequence comes from Solanum stenotomum, assembly GCF_019186545.1. Lineage (NCBI taxonomy): Eukaryota > Viridiplantae > Streptophyta > Magnoliopsida > Solanales > Solanaceae > Solanum > Solanum stenotomum. Next base: position 6,470,359 of record NC_064282.1, read on the forward strand.
TGATCATGAACATGACATTTTCCAGGAAAGAGGTCTAATGGTGGCTTTCGTTGTTTCATTCATGACATTCATGACAGTTGGTGGATTCCCTTCATTTGTGGAGGACATGAAGGTATATTATATCCTCATTAATTCCATCATCACAACCAACTAATTTCTCTGCTAAATCATTTCGTCACAACTATTTAATTCAGGTATTTCAAAGAGAAAACTTGAACGGACACTATGGTTCTTCTGCTTTTGTGATTGGCAACACCGTTTCCTCCATGCCCTATTTGTTATTGATTTCACTAGTTCCAGGTTCCATTGCCTATTTCCTCACTGGATTTCAACCTGGATTCGAGCATTTCATATACTTTGCTCTAGTCCTCTTCATTAGTATGATGATAGTCGAGAGCCTAATGACTAACGTTGCAGCTATCGTGCCTAATTTCCTCATGGGCATTGTAGTAGGTGCAGGAATACAAGGATTGATGATATTAAGCGGCGGTTTTTTCCAGATACCTAATGAGTTACCTAAAATTATTTGGAAGTACCCGTTATACTACATTTCGTTTCACAGGTATGCTTACCAAGGCATGTTTAAGAATGAATTTGAAGGATTATTTTTTACAGATAATGTCAATGGAATCAATGTTACTATTAGCGGAGAAGAAGTATTGAGAGAAAAATGGCAAGTAGAAATGGGCTACTCAAAATGGGTAGATCTTGCTATTTTGGTAGTTATATTGATTTTGTACCGTATGGTATTCTTCTTGATTGTTAAATCGAATGAAAAATTTGTGCACGCAAGGAAAACATCAACATCAGTTTTATCAAAGAAAAGTAGGCAAATCATGGCTGCTAAGTCCCTACCTGCCTCACCTCTCCATGTTGACATTCTCACCGACAGTAGTTGAATTAGAAGTTGTATTTTCATGTTTGTATCATTTTGTACTGTATTGTATTTTGTTGTTTACATTTCATGGACTCTAGTAGTTCGTTAATTAATTGAATGAATGTTTTTCAAACTTTATAAGTCATTGTTTTAGTACATGAAATTTTGTTTAGAGAATTAAGAGTGAGATGACAAGGGAAAGTTAAAAAATAATAGGACTATAAGAGTAGAAAAAAAATTCAACTTTAATTTTTTTATGTTATTTTAAATTAATACATATATTGCATTAAAATTTAAATGTCATGACTCATTCAGACCAACAAGATTTCAGTAAAGTTTTTGTATGTGTCAAAATATTTTTAATTCTTAAATTTTATATTCAGTTAATTATTTCAATGGACAAAAGGACTATAGATTAATAAAAAGATTAATAAGACATACGAATGTCAAAATAAGGTAAAGGGATAGTAAATGCTAACTTCTCGGTTTCGACTAAGATATGAAAAGAAATTGTTAGGAAGTTCGTATTCAAAAATGAACTCTACGATGTATGAATCTGAATTAATTGTGCTTTGAACTTTGTGGATTAGAAAAAAGAATTATTAGAAATGTTGTATACATATAAAAATAAATTTATAATACATTAATTTAAATTCATCGAGATTCAATATAGATAAGAAATACATATTTGGACATACCCAAATAACAACTGTTTAGTTCTAAACAAATTCAGGTATCTTTGTTCACTGAGCGATTATTCAATTCTCTTTGTATTCCCCAATCCCAACCCAAACACAAAAAAATGGCTCTGGTAGTCGCCACCGCCGGCGGCAACAGGGGTGGCTCAGCCCTCCCCAATTCGTGCCTTCAAGCCCCAAAGTCTTCACCTTTACAGAAACCCATCTTCTTCTCTTCCTTTCCCAAAATAACAACCCCGTCAAACTCCAAAATCAGGCCAAGAATCAAACCCATCTCAGCCGTTCAATCTCCACCCTCAACAACAGCAAAAACTGCTCAAAACCCAGAAGGAAAATGGAGTCTTGAAAGCTGGAAATCGAAGCCGGCTTCTCAGCTCCCTGAATACCCTGATAAGGTAAAGCTGGAATCAGTTCTTGATACCCTTTCGACGTATCCCCCAATTGTATTTGCTGGGGAAGCTAGGAATCTTGAAGAGAAATTGGGCGAAGCTGCTCTTGGGAATGCTTTCTTGTTGCAGGGTGGTGATTGTGCTGAAAGCTTTAAGGAATTTAGTGCTAATAACATTAGGGACACTTTCAGAGTCATCTTGCAGATGGGCGTTGTGCTTATGTTTGGTGGTCAAATGCCTGTAATCAAGGTGATTTTCTCTTTGAGTTAATTACTTCATAGCTAATGTTTGTACTAGTCATCGCCCAACGGTGCGATCCTTATAAAGAATTCATTGGAAGAGATTAATAATTTCTGGTGGTTTGCATGATCACATGGCATATGGGGTTTGGTCCCACAGGTGGTCTTTGTCTGTGATATATACAATTTTACAGAACTTGGTCTTAAGCTGTTCAAGCCCTTCAGGTGGTTTAATTAGTTGGTAGAGGGAAAAAATGTTATGTTTCCACACTAATTGACACTTAAATGATTAAATTTGACCTTGATTATAGTATCTGTAAAGTGAATTCTTTATTCCTTTTGATTGCTCTGGGACAGCTTTAGATGGTTGGCCTAGTACACAGAAACTGACGAGGATGTGCTTGAAATAAGTCAAATGATGCTTGTTGCTAATGATGAAAATGATATTTCAATTATTTGCTCCTTAGGCGAAATACTTGATTAAACTTTACTTTAGTCTGCTGCTTAGGTCTTGGTTCCAATTATAATTAAGAAATTCTCTTGTTTGACTAATTATCCGAAATCTCGCATGCATGTCAATCAGACGAATCAGCAACTGAATCTCGAAATTTAGAACCAGGTGTAATTTATTCATTTTAGCGGTTTCTGTGGCTGTAACAAAGATAGTTTTACTTTTGATTGTTGATTGATTCTATAAGCTGAGTTCCAAGATTTGGTTATTTATTCTTGTACTTTACTGGTTAGGTCGGTAGAATGGCAGGTCAATTTGCAAAGCCAAGATCTGATCCATTTGAAGAGAAGGATGGTGTGAAGCTGCCAAGTTACAGGGGAGACAATGTGAATGGCGATACTTTTGATGAGAAATCAAGAATTCCTGACCCCCATAGGATGATTAGGGCCTATACTCAGTCTGTAGCTACATTGAACCTCCTCAGGGCATTTGCTACTGGAGGTTATGCTGCCATGCAGAGGGTTAACGAGTGGAATCTTGACTTTACTGATCGCAGCGAGCAAGGTGACAGGTATGTCTTCTGCTATGCTATATTTGTTACTTATCGAAAGAAAATGTTTGTCTTTTATTGGTTTTGTAGTCTGAATGTCCTTTTATTATAACTTCCATGACTAACAATTTTGTGAGCAATATGTTTCCCGAAGGTACCGTGAACTGGCTCACCGAGTTGACGAAACCATGGGCTTCATGACTGCTGCTGGGCTTACAGTTGACCACCCAATCATGACAACAACTGATTTCTGGACATCGCACGAGTGCCTTCTCTTGCCTTATGAACAAGCACTTACGAGGGAGGATTCAACTTCTGGTTTTTATTATGACTGCTCCGCTCATATGATTTGGGTTGGGGAACGAACAAGGCAATTGGATGGTGCTCATGTTGAGTTCTTGAGAGGAATTGCCAATCCACTTGGAATCAAGGTACAGTGCACTTCTTTTACTGCACTTTATTTTGTTGGAAAAAAGGAGTGTGGTAAGATATGCTAATTATGAAGGGCTCTGCAGAGTATCTTGTAAGATGTGGAACGAATTTAATATTGACATCTGCATGTGATAAGGAGTTGAAGGGAAAGATGGAGAATGTGAATTATAAGTCATGCCTTAGAGATGCATTTAACTGTGCCTGGACCTTCGTCTATTCTTTGACAATCCACATGCTGAGATTTAACTTTTAGCCTGTGATTATCAGTAAAAAGTCTAGAATGTTTGAATATTGGTTAACAAAAAGAGAAAACAAAGTTCTGTTACCTTTGTCAAAAAAAAAAAAAAAAGAGAAAACAAAGTTTTGGAGTTATATTTTCTGAAAATTTAGGTCTTTCTCTATATGTAGTGTGAGTAGGATGGAGTTTATGATATCAATTTAACATATATATATATATTGAATAAGAGGTGGTATTAAGCTAAATTTGAGAGGAAAACATTATATCAAAGTTTAAAATTAAAATAATACATAAATTTGAATTCTTGAAATCTTATCAATGATATTATTAGAAGAATGGTGTCAAGCATCTGAGATGTCCCAAAAAGAAAACAGAGTCATATAAACTGGGATGCAGAGAACAAATACCGACCAGAGTTAAAACGTTGAATGCAATGTACAATTCTAGTATCCACCTCTTCATTTTCCTATGAAATCAATTACTGTATCACCAGATTTCAAGCTCCCTTAGTTTCCACGATATTAACTAGCTTGGAGTTTAGACATAGTTGGTTGACTGATTGATGGACATACATGCTATATAAGCTACCTTTGTTTCAATATTGCAGGTGAGTCACAAAATGGATCCAAATGAACTAGTCAAGCTTATTGACATTCTTAACCCTCAAAATAGACCAGGAAGGATTACAGTAATCGCCAGGATGGGAGCTGATAACATGAGAGTAAAGCTTCCCCATCTGATCAGGGCTGTTCGCGGAGCTGGTCAAATTGTCACTTGGGTCAGTGATCCTATGCATGGAAATACCACTAAAGCCCCTTGTGGACTCAAAACGCGTTCATTTGACTCTATCCGGGTATGATGCTATTCTGCCTGCTTTATATACTTGCTTTATGTTCTCGTGGTATGTGAATTCTGCCGTATGTTTTTAAAAAATATTTATCTGCCACCCTTGACAATATAAGTAAAGTATTTCGAAACTGTTTTAGTAAGCAAGAAACTATAGGAGAAGATCGCGTGTCATTGAACATTCATGACAGCTTTGAGGTTGCATGCCATTGAATCTACATTTCGAAATAGTACAAGGGAAGAAATTAGTTGATAATAAGATCTAATACACCGTTTACTAGTATAGGAAATTCTGTGACGTTATGCTTTTTATACGTACCGACTAGACTATCCTAGTGAATTTCTTTTCGCCGTAGCTTATATTGTGATTGCGTGTATCTGTGTAGGCCGAGGTAAGAGCATTCTTTGATGTACACGATCAAGAAGGGAGTTATCCTGGTGGTGTGCATCTGGAGATGACAGGTCAGAACGTAACAGAGTGCGTTGGAGGCTCTCGAACAATTACTTACAATGATCTGAGCTCGCGCTACCATACACATTGTGACCCAAGACTCAACGCTTCTCAAGCACTTGAACTTGCTTTTATCATCGCCGAGCGCCTCAGGAAAAGAAGACTGGGACCGAAGTTCGGGTTCTAGAAACCATCTTACTCCCCTTCCCCTACTATTTACAGTTAGCGTCTGTGTGAAGAGGTATAAGTATAGTATGGCTAGATCCAATCTTATAGTAAATATGAAACTTAAAACATGGAAAGGCTATTCCTCCAGTGTATATGTTAAGATGGATGCTTAAAGTTTGTGTATATATATATAAATAATAACATCTTGGCAAATAAAGTGAACTGACTCTGTTTATGAAACTTAAAACATGGAAAGGCTATTCCTCCAGTGTATATGTTCAGATGGATGCTTAAAGTATGTGTATATATATATAAATAATAACATCTTGGCAAATAAAGTGAACTGAGTCTGTTTGGTTTGATATATAATATCCAGTGGCAGAACAAGTAATTTTCACTTACGAGATTCAAAATATAAAGAAACACATACAAAAAAACTTCTAAGTAATTCAAAATATACTACATATGCACAAAAGATAATTTTGAATTTGTATATTCATTGTAATTTTTTTCAAAGAAAGGGGTTTATTTGAATCCGTTTCGACACCTGGGAAGTTTCATTTTGAAGGTGAAGCGATACCTATGAAAGACTTCTGGGCTTAAACTCCAGATTTTTTTTATTACTAAGGAACCCAATACTTTGTGTTGTTACATATATTATCATCCAGAGTGTAAGTCTTTCTGGATTGTAGAGGCTCAGAGGGATATCAATAGCAACGTAAAATTTAGTAAATCAGTTGGTTGACTAATTGGTGAAACTAACTTCGTCACAGTGTAATCCTCTCCCCTATTTTCACCTATTCTACACAAATTTAGTTTTCTTAAAAATAGAAAAATAGCAACTGTGGAATGTACTCTGATCCTTCACACAACCCCTGGTCGTTTTAATTCTTTGGAAACATTTTTTATTTTTAAAAGAAGTGGGTAGGCCATATTTCTAATTTTATTTATTTAGGGAGAATTAAAAGGTAAAGACTTTGGGGTCGTTTGGTTGGGAACTAGTTATCTCAGGATTAACTATCCTGGGGTTAATTATCCTGGGATAACTTATCCCAACATGTATATGGGATAACTTATTCCATCACTATGCTATAAATGGTGGGATAAGATATCCCAATTATGTCAACCAAACAAGACATCTAAATTTTATCCCAGGACTATTTTTTTATCCCAGAACTATTTATACTTTTGAGGTGTCTAACCTTATCTATCCCAAATATTAAAAAAACAATATAATATTCTCTCAAGGATCGAGGTCTTCTTTGGCTAAGAATGAATTCTGGAAGAGATGGAGACCCCTCTAATAATTGTCATTTTTTATTTTTTTATTGTAATTCAGAATTCCTATCGAATATATTAAATTTGAATTTGCATTCACAAGTTTTTTATCGAGAGTATAATTATTTTGATTTTAATTTATTTTTACTTTTTTTTAATGAAATTATATATTTATTTTTTTTTTTGAGAAGGGAAATTATATATATATATACTTCGCAATCTTATCCTTTACCACCAAATGTGACACGTGATGACTGTAGTCTATACTGGCACGTGACCTGTGCTACTTTAGATTTGCAGCCTAGCCACCAGATCCTGAATGTCTTGCCAAATACGCATACAATTTCTTAAATTTTTTTATTTAGAGACGTAAATTATGTCATATTTAACTAAAATATTTAAACACGTAAAAAAAATGTGATTTTGTTAAATCTTTTTTATGAAAAATTTAAAAAGGTTTTAAAATATATTGTGAAATATTTATGTACATAAATAAGTTAATTATATAAACTAAATCACATTTTTTAATTAGACAAATAAACCTTAATTGAATATGACCTAAGTTTTTCGGCTTATAATTAAATAAAGGTTTATAATTTAAAGGCGGAATGACCTGGGAGATTCCTGTACTTGGCCTCGTGTGTCAGTTGGACCCTCCTACTCATCATTTTGCCAACCAAACCCCCAGAACACAATATTTTAAACCCTTCAGACCATTGTCAGAGCTTATGTAATATTGGTGAGTTGGAAATATGCATGATTACACACACTTGAAATCGAGTTAAAACAGTATTTTACTCTTAAAAAAAATCAATTTAACAAAACTATAAAATAAGATCCATCTTCTTCAACCCTTCTTCACCCACACACACCCTTTCTTCTTCTCCACCAGCCCTCTCTCCTCTACCCCTCACCACAACCCTCAACTTTCTTCTTTCTTCATCTCCACATTCACTCTTCTCCACCTCTTCTTTTTTTTTTTATACAAATCAGTAGCCTCAACTTCTTCTAAAATTTTTGTTTTTTAAGTTTGAAAAATATTAGTATCATTCTTTTATTAGATGGTTTCAACGAGGAGATGTAGATAATGTGAAGGATGATTGTAACTATTGAAAATTTTAAAACTCCATTGATAAGCTTGAAAAAGCTAAATAATAATAAATGAGTCTTGTGAATATGTAAAATTAATCAAAAAAATTTATTGGGGTTCATTGAGTTTGTGCTGGTGAACTTGTAGTTGAATTTACAAGTTAAATCAAGAAGAATTTGATCTAATGGGTTAAGTGAGTTAAGTGCTCAATTTGTTACCAAATATGAAGAAGATGACTATTTGACAAGTTTAAGAAATTAAATTAAAAAATTAATCTATTTGATTTTTTTTTTTACTTTTTTAGCACTTAATTTTGCATGTGACACTAAAAGATGATGTGGAATTTCACGTGTAATCGCGTCCATTACACGCACACTGATCGGAGGAGAAAAGAGCTTAAAATGTTGTATTCTGATGGGTTTAAGGGTCTAGTTGGCAAAATGATGAGTATGAGGGTTCAACTGACAAACGGAGTCAAGTACAAGGGTCTTTTAGGTCATTACGCCTAATTTAAATGATGAACTTCTTTACGTTAAGAGCATTTGAAAATATATGAAAAGATCCCAAATTTGAATTTTAAATATTTATATTTAATAGAAAAACTTCATCATGTGATCGAGTGATCAATATCATTTTTCATGTGATTGAGTGGTCAATATCATAATTTATGTGTTTAGTGCCCGTTTGGATTTATTTATTTTAGGATACATTAGTTTTTAAATAGTTTTGAAGTATTTGGGTAAAATTAAAAAGTGTTTATAAGCACATATTTTAATGCCAAAATAACAAAAATAAATCAAAAGTCATAAGTTAGAAATCTCAACTTGTGGCTTTTGCTTATAAGTTACAAGCCAAAAGTCAATCCAAATAGGCCCTAATAAATTTAAGAAGTATTTGTTTATTGCGCCACTTATAAAAACACGACACGTGATAATCATAATTTAAATGATATAAATTTCTTTTACAATTTTAATAACAATAAGGATAATACCAGTTGTAGTGTAAAACGTTTGATTTGTATTTACCTACAGAAGCACTAATACTATTTTGTATTCATTCGCATTCAAATAGAGAAATGGTCCATATAATGATTGTGAAAATAGTTGGGGAAATTACTAAACTACAAAAAAAGTGGCTATCACACAACTTGCCATATTTGACTGAAAAGCCCTTTGAAAAGGAACAGCAAAAAAGATTGTTTCGGATAATAACAGCAATTGTTAAAAGCACGATCATGCAATCACCTAATAATAATAATATATTTAAATTAAATTAAATTAAACCCATAGTTCAATTTAATTTAAAGTTGCAAAGTCATAATTGTTACGGTAAACATTGAAATTTCTTGAGACTCTAATATGTGTTCAATTTAAATTGAAATTCCACAACGCGTATTTAATTTCAATTAACATTTTTCTAGGCTACTCAACCATAAACTAGTCCTATGCTTATGTAAAGGGAATTATAATCCCTCTAAGAGGCCTCTGAAATATTCTGCAATCCGGACAACTTTAATATTCCTCAATTTATTAAATATTCATAAATAAATCAAATTCAAATCATTCTAGTACAGAAAATACTTTATTAGGCCCTCGAGTGAGAAATACGCCAAAAACGGTCCTTGAGTTATGATGATAAAATCTTACGGAGAAATCTAAAGAGAAGAATCAAAAGGAGAAACAGATTTATACTCATAAACTTTGATCAAAAATTAATTTTTTTGGAAACAGTTACTCTAATTAATCTCTTCAACCACGCGTGTTATCCGAAAATATTGATATAGAGAGAACCATAAAAGGCTAAAACACACAATGCTTTGCCCCTCTTCAAAAGTTATTAATTTTTAGGTGTTTTCTTTAATAACCCATAATAATCCGTCAACTCAGACAACGCAACAAACTAAAAAATTTTAGTTACAAATTACTCCATTATTATTATTACTTTCTCCATTTCAAAAAAGGTACTGGACTTCTTTTATAATTCAAACTAAATTAATTGGTTAAAATTTAGGAAAGTTATCAAGAAAAAAAATACAGTTTTTCCCCTTATATAACTACATTTTTTATATGACCAACTTCAAAAGACTCAATTGTTCATATTTTACTTTGATTTATTTATATTTTCAAATAAATTAAGATTTTAATTAAGTATATATATATTTTCAAAAATTATTTGGAAATACAATTAAGAACAAAAGTTAAAAGTGACGTTCAGTATATGTTTCAATTTTTTTCTTAATTAATATACATTGCCTTCAAAGTTCAGTTGTTTTGAAAGGAAAATGAACTACTACTCCTTAACCAAACCCTCTATTTTATTTAACCAACTTAGAAAAAGAAGGAAGAACCTTTTTTTTAAAATTCATATTTTATATAAACACTAATATTATTATGTCATATTAATTTAATTATAGTCCTATAGGCATTGCATATTACACATTTTTTAAAAAACATAAAAGCAAAGGAATATACAGTCATACAAAACGACAACGACCCACCCCCACACTTGCCATTCTGCGGTCCACCAAATCCTGAAGGTACAATGAACATACGTAGACTCGTCCACACCCAATCCCACCACCCTCTTCTTTTCTTCTCCTCATCTCCCTCTTTGATTCTTTCCTTTTCAAACGAGCGCCGAGCATGCAGATTTAGTTGGGTCCCACATAGCAGGGAGCAAGAACCTACGCCCATTAACCCCATGCGCATTATAGCTAGCACCCGTACTCTTATCAACTAGAGTTTGACCCGGATAACCCGGGTAAGAACCCGACCCAAACATACCGGTACAAGCCGAAACAGCCTCCAACGGCGCCGTCGCTGGCCCCTGAAAGTATCCATTGTTAAACGGATTCGTCACGGTTCCCGCCAAAACCGTTGCCACGTTGATAATCATCCCGTCAACGCCAACGTCACCGTTCGGCGCCAATAAAGGCGGCGTTTGTGGGCCGTAGATAGGCTGATGAAACGGCCACGCACACTGACCGGCGCACTGAGTCTCCGAGTTACCAACCCAAGCGTAAGTGAAACGGACTTTACCCCGAGTTGAGCCATGGGACCCACATCTGCTACAAAATCCTTCCACGAATACATCCTTCGCCGTCAACACTAAGTTCACCGACCTACCCATATAACCACCCTTGGAAGCCAAATACAGAATATGTGAATTTTTCAGAGATTTTCCTAAAGAGCAATTTTCATCGAGAATTTGTTTTCCTAGAGTAACAGTGGAGGCACCAGTTTTGTATTTCTCAGTTGTTTTCCACCAGGAAGCAGCTGAAGGATTTGGGGCTTTTGGGGAGTTTAACGATTGAAGGAAATCAACGATTATAGACCGTTGGATAGGGGTAAATTTACCGTACCATATGAGATTAACGGTTACGGTTCCTTTAAGCAGAGCACCGTTGTGGTATTTGAGAACAAGAGGTTGTTCCTGAACAAGAGCAGCCATGGATGCTCCGAAGAGAGAAGAGGAACACAATAAGAACAATAGGACCGAAGAAACAGTGGCAGAAATGTAATTTGAACCCATATTGTGAGTATTTAAAAGTCTTTAATCAAGCGTATTGAGCAAGAGAGAAAGAAGAAGAACTGAGTAAAATAGAGAGAAAGTAGTGATACTTATAGTAGGGCTAAAGAGTTAGGAAGAATTGGAGACAGCTGTAGCAAAGGAGATGTCAACGTCAGGTATTGCCACGTGGAAAAATGTAATAGGGGGCTGGTGGAAACTAAGAGGAGCAGTACATTTGCCAGGCTGGAAGATTGATAGGTTGACGTGGTGGTCTACTCAGAAGACCTAAATGAAGGAGAGTTTAAGCACACCCAGAAAAAAGGCATGGTCTGGAGCATGACGTGGAGTTATGGCACTGCATGCAGCGATATTGACGTGTCTGCTATTCTCTTCGTTTCTAATCTCGCGATTTTAAACATGTAAATTATCACGTAGATAGTCGAAAGTAAAATACTCTACTATTATATTCACAAGTTTTCTTTTTGAAATGTATATAATTTTATTTAACAAGAATTGATCAATAATCCTAATTAAATATGCTTTATTAAGTGGAATTATATTAATAATATAGATATTCTCTATACTATTAGTGCATTTAACCCAAATACTAATGGTAAAAAATAGGGAGATCGAAAGCGATGGCACAATAGAAATTTAAAATTGCTCTATATTTAAATTTTGCGAGTGGCTAAAAAAAGAAATGTTAGTTCTCCAAATTAGACTAACTTTATCAATTATCATGGTTTGACGGTATTTGCTTACATGGACATTTGGGTTTTATATCTATTCCGTCCATTTCATTTTTACTTTTTTTTTTTTCAATCCGTTGATTGATGTCTGCATTGAAGTTTGTTACAAAGTTTAATTTGAAGGTAACGCCTCCAATAGAATTTTCTCCATAGATAAAATTTGAACCTGAAATCTCTGATTAGAGATGAAGTAATTCCACCACTACATCACCGTTCATATTGACTATTTAATTTTTACTTAATTCATGTTAATTTTATGTTCTCTGTAAAGAAAATATTTCTTATACTAATAAATTTATGTTTATATTATTGAAAAGAAAAATCTTACTTGATGTTTTATCAATGATTATACATTTGAAGTAAAGGCAGGGTGGGGGACAATGGGGCTGTGAAAGTAATGTGCAAAAGTTGAAAAATGGGAAAATTATACAACAGTTTGCGGAAGGTGGCAACATTTCATGGACCACTTTAGTGCAGCGTATATTAGGCTTTGGGAGTTGGTAGCCAATGGACCACTTAAGTCCATGCACTCATAAGCACTGCTCAAATTCAGTGGTGTCATCATTATTAGCAAACAATTTTATAGTTCATTCGTTTCTATTTATTTATTAAATTTTGATTTTATATATTTATTAAAAAAATAATTATTAATATAATATATTTATCATTTTACCCTTTTATTTAATAGGATTCCAAATATATTTACTTTATATATTTAAAAAAAATATTAACTCAATATTAATATATTGAGGGTATAATAGAAATAATATTTTTTTTTTGATTTGTTTAAAAAAACAAGTAAAAAGAGAAATGAAAATATTAGATAAGTAAACAAGGAAGAAGGGAGTACTAATTTTATGTTTCTTATGACTGGAATTGCTTCATCTAATTTAATCATCTTCTAATTTTATACTCAATTTAATTTCGTACATGTATTCAACCAATATTTAGTTTTTAATATATATATATATATATATATTTATAGACACTATTAATTTAATCATCTTCTAATTTTATACTCAATTTAATTTCGCACATGTATTCAACCAATATTTAGTTTTTTTTTAAAAAAAATATATATGTTTGGAAACACTCTTGATTTAATAGTGAATTGTTTATCAAAAACAATCTCTCAATTCCACAAAAGTTGAGGTAAGGTATACATACACCTTATCCTCTTCATATTCTACTACATTGATTATGTTGTTATATTATATATTTTATTATAAATATAAGATTTGGATCAAAATTACTGAATTCAGCTGAATTCATAGTCAAAGCGCTAGCTTCGCCATGCTTTTACCTTATAAAAATACAACTTCATCTATCTCAATTTATGTGATATTATTTAACTTAATACAACATTTATAAAAGAAAGGAAAACTTTAGAATTTTTTTTTTTAATAGTTTATTTCTAAATTATAGAAAAGCTAATATTTTTCATTTTGTTTGGATAGATTAGAAAAGAAAGGATGTGACATTGGTTCAATATATATGTCATTTATTTGGTTGTTGAGAATCAAATAGTGAATAAAAATCTAAAATAGAAATCCCTAAATAAGAGAATAGAGTAGACTATAAATAGGTGGAATCTGATCCTAATGTTTATTTTGAAATATATAATCAAAAGATTAGGTGCAAAGTATTTGTTTGAGCCTCTCTAATACTCCCTCCGTCTCTAAGTACTTGTCCATTTTTTATTTTATAGTTGTTCCTAATTACTTGTTCGTTTTGATAAATTGAGAAAGAACAAATTCTTTTTACCTATTATACCCTCAATTAAATTACTATTTATTTTTTAAAATGTAGAATTTTTTATCTACTTCATAATTAATAGAAATAAAATGATAAACTCATTATGTCATTAATTATTTTTCTTAATAGATGTATCAATTTAAAAGTGAACAAATCATTAGGGACGGAGTACAAGTAAGGTGTGTTGCATTATTTGAGGATGGCCCATTTCTGTCTCTGATTCCAAGGCCACTCACTATATATAAATCTGTACTGCTTCTCTTCTTTTGCATATACATGTATGTTTCCCCATTTCCAATGCACTGCTTTAATTTATTATTATTATTTTAATATTATAAAAATCTGGTAAATTTATCTAAGTATAACAAAAGAATACAAACAATCTTTTTAACTTTTAAATATTTTTTCTTATATACGTTTGTTAATATGCTTTCTAGTCCAAAAAGTGCTTTAATTTTTTTAAAATATAGACTCAACTATATGTTAGTATAAGTATATTTTTTTAAAAAAATTGTGTGCAGTTTAGAAAGTGAAGGGTAAGTGGGTGCGCGAAGCTTTATAGGGCCTCTAAATTGTGTGCACTTTTAAATATGTATTATAGGACCTCTATACTTAATCCTTCCTAATTGAAGTTTAATTAAATACAAAACCCCAGATTTTTAATTACTAAGTGATCAGTCGCCTTTTGTGAACCATACGTCTCATAACTTATATTAAAGTAGTAGTAGTAGTGAATTTATGGGACATCTGGATGATAATGTGCGAGTTTATTACCCTACGAATTAGTATGAATAAAATAAAAGTAAAATTTTATTTTAGCATAATGAATTGATAAAAGTGAACGAAACTATTAATATAAAATTATATATATATATATATATATATATATATATATATACGTGTTCTTTAACTTGACTTATGCATTTTAATTTTATATATATAAATAGACACTTAAATTTATATAAAATTGAACAAATAGTCACATTCGTCTTACTTGACAATTTTGTATCTTATATCGTATTATGTTAGATAGGATGCTTGTCTCTATTTATTTAATTTAATACAAATTTAATTATTTATTTGTACACACAAAAAATTGAAGGGACGCAATTCCAGAAATATCATCTGAAGTCAAGTTAAGGTCCATATATTTATGAATGAGAGTATGTGAGTGTAAAATATTACTCAATCTATTCCACTTTATATGAGTCCGTTTGACGTGAAATGTGATTTAAGGAAAAAAAATCTTTGGAAATTCTAAAATAAGTTTCATATGGTTATAAATGAATTCATTAAGAGAATACCTCATTCTCCAAGAANATGCTTGTCTCTACTTAATTAATTTAATACAAATTTAATTATTTATTTGTACACACAAAAAATTGAAGGGATGCAATTCCAGAAATATCATCTGAAGTCAAGTTAAGGACCATTTATTTATGAATGATATTATGTGAGTGTAAAATATTACTCAATCTATTCCACTTTATATGAGTCCGTTTGACGTGAAATGTGATTTAAGGAAAAAAAATCTTTGGAAATTCTAAAATAAGTTTCATATGGTTATAAATGAATTCATTAAGAGAATACCTCATTCTCCAAGAAGGTTGGTGTAAGTGGGGGCTTTTTGCTTTATGGTGAGTACTTAATTGGGAGGCGAAAACTTAGTGGGTTGTTGAGTCGCGACTCTAATTGTTGAAGAAGATAAAGTTTTTGTAAAAAGGACTGAGATCTCCACTATGTTTTTTTCTTTTCTTTATTTGCGCTGTGAATTGTCATTAAACACGGTATGTAAAAAATAGCAGTTACTGCTTGAAATTTAAGTGGAAGAAAAAAAAGGTAGTTGAGGCTTCCACCAAATCCAATTTACAAAATATAAAGATTTTCAAAGATTTGATAAATATTAAATCAAAATTCAAGGACAGAGAAAATATTGACATATTATATTCTAATAATCTATATAACATATGTTTAATTTAAAAACACAAATTATACAAATCTCCTTTTTTTTCTAAATTTCGTAAAAGTTAAAATAGATCAAATAAATTGAGATCGAAGTTTCACGTGCGGAGGAAGATGTGTAACGTCGGCAAAATCAACAGTCCTCCAATCTCAGTCCTCATACGACAAAAATATCAAAATGTGGATGAGCATCAACGAAGCGACATTTAGCTTTGAAACTTGAAAGGTTATAGCACTTCCAAATATAAGTAGGGCCAATTTTGGAATTTTAGCCGACAAATAAAGATTTGCCTCCTGCCACGTGTATCCATAACCTCAAAGAAAAAAATAAATTACTCCTTTCGTCCTATATTGATTGATTATCTTGCTAAAAATAATTATACATATTAATCGTTCATCTTACTAAATCGAGAAATAATAATTAGATTTTTCTTATAGTCTCTTTGTTTCACAATAAATGGTCTAGTTTGACTTCACACAGAGTTTAAGAAAATAAAGAAGATTTTTTAATCTTGTGATCTTAAATCAAAGCTATATCAAATGTACAAAACTGCCCTTTAATCTTGTAGCCTTAAGCATGCCACGTGAAATTCTTAAATTTAAATGTTACCAAAAAGAAGAAAAAGTTTTTTTTTAAAAACGAAGGGGTATTACTTTTATGATTGATTCTTTTTAAAAATATTCAAATTTATTCGTAAAATCTCAAAAATATTTAATATGGGACGAAGGGAGTAATGACCTGCAAATATTCGCCAGTGGCCGTACGCATGCGTGCTCTCTTGGATTTATTTTACCCACTCCCCCCCTACCATTTCTGCAAACTGTGCAGGTAGGCTACGGACAAAGTTAAATCAAAGAGAAAATATATTTTCTCGGTTCATTTTTATTTATGATTTTTTTTTTTTATATATTTTTAAGTTATTAATATTAAATTAATGTCTTTATTAAAATAATATTGTGATTAAATACATTAAAGACGCCATTAATTAATAGGAATAAAATAAAAAATTCATTATATCAAAAAAAAATTAGAGTAATTTTAGATGATCAGAAAATTTGGAAGTCTATAATATTCTTTTTATTTAAAAATAAATTGATTTTTATTCATTTTTAATTAAAAGGGGTATTAAAGTTAAAAGGGTAAAATAACATAGTGTTAAATATGTTATTTTATCATTTTGACCAAATTTGGATCAAATTTTTCGGTCAAAAAGATTTTTCCTATTTTTTAATAGGTAAATCAAGTCGAAATTTGTCCAATAAAAAATACGGAATGAGTAAAAAACAAAGGCAAAATCTTTTTGACCAGAAATTTGTCAGAATGATATCTTATCTATGTTATTTACCTTTATAAACATTTTTATCCTTTTAACTTTAGTACATTTTAATTAAAAAATAGATAAAACATCAATTTATTTTAAAATTTAAAAAATATTATAATTTTCTGAATATTTAGCACTTTCCAAAAACAAAAACAAAGAGAGAACCGGTCAATATTTAGCAGCTCAAAGCTTTTTGTCCCTAATCTAAAAGAAAATTCACTCTTCCTCGGTAAGACCACCGTACCGTACTAAGTTTAGTACTCCAAAAATACGGTTTATAGTTTTCCTTAGTACAGTACACATCTACGAGGATACTCCCTTCATTTTTAAGGACATTTTGAGGTGTTTCATGCTCTTTAAGAAAAGTAGATTAAAATATAAAGTTTGACAAATAAAGATAGTGGAATCAGGTCGGAATATTATCATTTCTGTGTCACAGTCGTTATAGAAAACTTCATCAAGTTGTTCTGAAATAAAATTAAATCGTCACATTTAATTTGGGATTTAATATGAAATAGATTGGTCTAAGGATTACTTTTAATTTATATTTAATTAAGAATGGAAGAAGGCTACTAACTCTAGATTTATGAGTGGTGAACAGTTGTGTTCAACTTGTTCATTTACAGCTAATAAAAGCCTTCGATACAAATATTTTTATTATTAATTTGGTCAACTTATGACTTGCCAAATTGCAGCCATATATAACCTACCCATTATTCAAATTATAAAATAGTCCATATTTTGATTAACATATTGATTATTATCCTCCATAGCTTCTACGCCCTTATTTAAGTTAATAAAAGTAAATTGTTTTTTTCTTTAAATATTATACATACTTATTAAAAATTAAAAATGTAGTTAAAAATAGCTATCAATTTTAGTCTTTTTATGTTTGTTATTTCTGAAATTTTTCTCGAATTAAAATGGGTCAAACATAATAATTAGTGATCCCTTCTTTTACTTTTACTTGTACAATTTGGAGTTTTGGACAATGCACGGCTGCACCTATTGATTGAAATGTGTATTTTACTGTAATACTAATATTAAATGATGTTTAAATTCAACTATTTCTGAAATTTTTTAGAGAATAAGTGCAGAAAATATGAGGACAAAATTCTATTTTTGTTAAAAATAACAAGTAAAAATAAAAATATATTAATAATAATATTGACAACTAAAATTGAAAAAAAGAAAGAATAGTTAATTGCTAGTGCGAATTATGCTCTACTAATTAACCACTTCAAAAGCATGCAATGATCCATGAACGATAATACCATAAGTCAATTCCATCTAATTAAATATTTGGTAACGAGTAGGCGCATGATAAAAGCTAGTATTAATTAAAGTGGACATCATAATTAATCCTTATCCATAGCTTAATTGCCACCCATCTTACATGAATCACATAGAGGTCAAGTCTCTAGTAAGGATGTCAACTAGTACTCTTAATGACTTAAATCGATTAGGTTAGTGGAATTCTTTTAAATTGATCTGTTTTGTCGGTTGTCAGTACCACTGAATTAAGAAATTATCAATCCCTAATTGTGAAGGTTATGATTTGTGAGTTGTTGGAATTGAGGGGTTAATTAAAATGTACTACTATATTGCTCTATTCAGTTTATGTGATATGATTTTAATGTGGATGAGGCTAAAATCTTATCTTAAAAATATTTTGGTGTATGGTTTATCCCAATATAATATAATTTAGACAAATAATGTAATAGTGAGGTGGATGGAGTTTTTAGGCGGATAGTGGAAATAAGGATTAGGGTGAAGAGGAGAAAATTATTATTTTCTTTAATGTTTTTCTTCGTACCAATTATTAAAAATGTTTTCTTTTACTGTTTTCCTTCTATCAAATATTGAAGTCTTTTCCTTCATATCAAACACACTAGAACTCCATATATTTATGTTTACTTATCGACTATATTACAAATAGATATTCACTATACCCTAAGTTCAATATTACTTGTCCATTGCGTTTTTTTTTTGTTGGCTAGAAAGATAATGTACTTTATATTACTACAAATGAGTGATTAATGTGCTTTTTAGAGTAATTTGGACCACATATTTAGGTAAAATGACTTGATAATAAAAAGGAAAAGAGGAAGTATCACGAGTAATATTTAAACTGGTGCATAACACCCCAAATGAAAATAATTTCCCCCAAATATTTCTTTTACTTTAACCATTCAAATTAAAACAAGGACAATGAAGACAGGAGAAATAACACTAGAAAGCTGCATGAAATGTGTAGATACAATGCGTCCAATCACTTTTTTTTTGGATGGTATAATGTTCAATCAAAAAGGCCCACATGCAAGATTTTAGATGTGTAAAACAAGAAGCATCAAATGAATTTGTATCCAATATGTCAATAGACAATAACAACAACCAATAATGGAGCTCAAGGGGTCTACCTTTAAATTGGCGGTTTGACTCAACAAATTTGAAATTTCCCATAACTCAATAGCTTTAACCTAAATTTAATGTATATATATAGATAAAAAAAATTAAATTTATATTCTAGATCTATTATGATACTCTTTCCGTTCGTTTTTATTTGTTACTGTTTGAGTAGTATCATTCATTAGAAAAATAATTATGAATATAGATATTTTGACTAAACAATGCCTATTAAATGATATTTAGTACTTCCTCCATCCCATTTTATATATCATCTATTTCTATAAATAGCTGAACCACAATACTTGTCATTTTATAAAATTTATGCATAAATTACCATATTTTGTCTATTATACTCCTGATAGAATAGTTAATTAATCTTGTCATTTATTAATAAAGTTGACTTAAGAAATCATTAAATAAGGGTAAAAGGATAAAGTTACATTATTTATTAATGCAAGTGCAAAGTAAAAATGTGACATATAAAATGGGACGGAGGGAGTATTAGGTTTTACTCCTTAGAAAATAAGTATTTAATGTGGTAAAATATCTAATCAATAGTTGATTTTTAATAGACAGTCAAGTCAAATAGTGACAAGTAAAACTGAACAGATAGTGTATTACTCCTCCGTCCACTTTTATTTGTCATGTTGCATTTTCGAAAGTCAATTTGACTAATTTTTAAAGTTAAATTAGATTACATTAATTCGATATTTTAAACAAAAAAAACTAGATATTCAAAAGCTACATAAAAAGTACTATAAATTGCAATTTTTTGGCATATTAAGATAATAAAAAAATACATCTTAAAAAGTTAGTCAAAATTCTTATATTTTGACTCTAAAAATTTATGCACACTTCCTTTTCATACTTGACCCATTTTCATCAAATTTAAGTTGGCAAAAATACTCTAGTTGTTTTAGACTCTGCATATCTAGAAAACTAATTACTAATTCGTTCTACAAGTTATTTTACTTTAAATTCTATATATTCCTAAAGTGTTTTTAACACAGAATATATAGTTGGTGATACAACAACAATGAAATAATAAAATCAACAGCCTAATTTGAATAAGGTTGGCTTGGGCTAGACCTATTTATTATTTATATGGTTTAGAGTTATGAAATATGAATGCATCGGAAAATTTCAATGGAAGTTCATGCTTTGTAATTGAATTGGTTATGGACAGCTGATCTTTAGGGGTCGTTTGGTAGGAATTATTAGAAGAGATAGTCCATGTATTATGTATATTGTATGGTATTATTTGGGCCTATGTATACATCCTACGTGGTATTATAGGATGTATTACTAATACCTTCCATTTGGAGGTATTAGTAATACACAGGATTTAATACAATGGGATAAATCTATGTAAAGACAAAAATATCCCTCAAATCATTTTAATTATTTTGTTTATTTTCTTGATTTTATGATTTATATTTGTACTAGTTAATTTATTCAAATAAATTAGCTTACAAATTTTTTAGATAGTGTTGTTTGTTACTAAATAAATCCAATACAAATCAATACAATATTTGAAATGTGAGTTGTTTAATATTTACTAATTTAAAAACAAATATATCACCACATGACATTTATGACCTTAATTGAATGTATTATTTGTTGATATATATAGTTTTCTAAGTATTTTGTATTTTGAACAAATTATAAAATTGCATGCATATTAAAATTACAACTTGCAACTTTTTATGTGTAAATGTAAATGATTTATTCAATTTTACTACTTATTTAGTGTCTTTTCAGTTTTTAAATTGAACTACTAAGTCTTGCATTACTAATTCATGTGTTATTAGTTTTTGTACCAAACGACCCATTAATGTATAAGTTGAAGCTAATCGAAATACCCCCTCATCAGTTCATTTTTACTTGTCCATTTGGATTTTGCATGTAAGATAATTAATATGAGTAATTAATATTCGGATAAAATAGAAAAAAGATGATAAAACAGTCTTAACAAATACGACTTCATATTTAAAAGAACTCAAACACATAATCTTTTTTTTTTTGAAATGCGAACATAATTTTTTAATTAAAAATAAAAAAATATTTACCACTCTAGCAGTTTCGTCTTTTGTAATAAGTGATGTTAATAATGAGGAAAAGAAAGCAACACGTGTGAAATTGACGTATACAGAATTTTAGATATCTTATTGTTCTTCCCTCCTTGCCTCAAATTCAGAGATTTGTACTATTGGTTAAAGGTATATTCCTCCGTTGCTTTTTATAGGGATTTTTATTATAAATAGATGACTCATAATTAGTCTTATAAATAGATATTTAACCAATCTAAAAAACTTACTTAATAAGTAATAATATTTATTATAATTACTTCATACATTGATTAGTTATTCTTACCATGCCTTAATCTATAAAATCTGATTTTGCAAAAGAAATTTCAATAAATAAATTAAAAATAAAAGATGAATTTATCTATCATTTATTGACAAATTGACTTAAAAAAACATTAAATAAGGATAAAAATATAAACTTAGTTTTTTTAATGCAAGTAGCAGTTAAAAAGGTGACATATAAAAAGGAATAGAGGGAGCACTTTTCTTAATTACTATTCATTGAGCAATCCGATTCAAAATTGACGAATTACAATCTATGCATCGTATGTCTGAACAACATATCCAGGAAAAAAAATAAGATTATAATCATCGACAAATAAAAAAATATATACATACATAACACAATGAAGACTAAATGAAGCAAACTTGTACTATTTTCTCATTTATTCCTAGAGACAACAAGTTAGCAAATCAGAGTGCATACATTATGAGAATTAAAGGCATATCCCACGAACAAGGGTTGTGGTGGAGTGGTTAATCAAGAGGTTTCAAATTCGAGCCCCCTTTGAGTATGGAATTGCTTTTGTTTGGGAGTGCTTTGCCCCCCATGACTTCCTGACGCGAATTCAGATTTAGTCGGACTCCAATGTGGATATCGAACACCAAGTGGGAAACAAAAAAAAAAGGCATATCCCGATGATAGGAGGGACCATTTATATTTCTTCTATTTTGTTGCGGGGTCGGTATTCATTAGTTTTAAATATGATTTAATGTCAAAAAGTTTCACTTTAAGGTAAAATATTTTTTATTAAAATTGATTTTATTGCATTAACATTTTATTGATCTTTTCATTCTAAACTTGTGCAATGTCAAACTGGATTTGCAATTTCCATATAAAGTGGAGGTATTATTCAATCGAATAAGAATTCTTTGCAATTAAATATATCGTCTCTTTCTTTTTCTTATAAATATTTTCACATACAAAAATTTAATTCTGTATTTATATTATCAGTGGTCCAATTATGACACTAGGGTTTGGTATGGCCTAGACCTAGACCTAGACCCTATTGTAAGTTCTTTGAATCTTGCCTGTAACAGCTACTGGATATCTGAAAATTGTACTGGACAATACATTGTATACATAGATATTTACGATAGCAGTAAAATTTGGACAAGAATGCACAGTTATAATTCCTAAGGGCATCTCCAACGATACACTTTCTTTTACTCTTCAAATATAGAGTTTTTTATTTTTTCAGATAATCAATTCCAACCAAATCCTCTATTTTACTCTCTAAAAAAAAAAAAAAAAATTCTCTCTCCTCAATATTATATTATTATTTCTATTTCATTCTTCTTTTCTTATTTCATAATATAAATTATTTATTTCTTTTTTCCAATGATTACTTTATTATCATGCGATACAAATTTTTTTTTTCAAATTTTTTATTTAATATAAAATTATATTTTATTATAAATTTTTAAATACCATAAATTGCAAGAAAATATTATATAATATATAAATTAATGGACAAATTCAAATAAAAGTGAAATACAATTACACTACAAGAAAAACAGTCTCTAAGGAAGGGAAATCTGGTCCCTGAAAGTCGAAATCTAGTCCCAAACGAGCTTTTGAGACCTGAAAATTCCGGTCGCCACCCGTCCTAAAAGCTTCCTTCGCTATCGCTCAACAAGGACGGGACAAAGAAATCAGTCGTTAAATGTTTTTGGGACGAGGATCTTATCTGGTCGCGAAATACCTTTAGGGACGTTAATTCTGGTCTCAAATAGACCAAAAATATTTTGGGAAATAAGTTTTTCAGATCGGTAAAAAACTATAACGACCACTAAAAACTAGTCGTAATAATATTTAGAGATGATATAGATCTGGTCCTAGTAATTCCTAGCGACCATTAAAGACCTGTCCTTAGAATTGCTTTAAAGACGAGAACTATCTGCTCTTAGAAATACATATAGCAACTCACCAACCTCGTCCTAGAATACCTTTGGCGACTATCAACAACCCCGTCCTAGAATAGCATTAGAGACAAGCAGCAAGCGTGGACAAAGATTGGCCTTTAGAGACCAGAAATAATTATTGTCCTAGATTGAGCACTAATACATTTCATCAGCAAATCGAATGGCTACTAAAAATTTCTCTACAAAAAGATGATATATATAGAGAAGAGACAGAGACAATACGACATATGTAAAGAAAGCAATTCATTACAATAAACTAGTTGACATCCATGATCATTGGATTCAATATTTGTTTAACAAAAAAACATAGCTAACTTTCGAGTTAGACTAACATCAAGTTTTGCATTAAATTTGTAGCAAACTAATATTGATCTCATTCATCTTCTTCTAAACTTGTATCTTGCACATAACAATGAACAAAAACTAGGCAAAAAAATAAAAGTTCCAATCTTCATCGAGTGTTATCTAGAAACATCAACAAAAGCTGCAAGAAAATAAGAAAAAAATCTATTAGAAAAACTTTGAGATGCTTTAACTGAGAATCTAATATCTATTTTAAAGATTTACAACTAAATATATAACATCTGCAATGAACAAAAAACAGGGCAGAAATCTCTTGTGTGAAATAAATATCATCTGGAACTAACTGACGAAACATTCACAAATATATATCATGGCGATCGATGTTCGAGGCTCCACACGAAACCCATTATTAGTCCTACTATTGTCCTCTTAAATATGTATCAAAGACCTGATTCGCCTTGAAAGGGCAGCAGAGAAAGGAAAGGCATTTGTAGTTGCGCGCCATTGAGGGAGTTGAAAAAAGCTGGCCGCAGAGCATTTGTTTCTGGTTGGTATTCGAACATTTTGTCTAGTGTTACTGATGACTTTTCCCAGTTCATGTGACTCATTCATGGTCATTGCAAGTGACATTTGTTAACCTTTTTTTCTCTACAATCATTTCTGAAAATCCAAAGTAGGTAATATATTCACTTTTAATCTCCTAAAGAATATAACAGAAAATAGATTTTCTGCAAGTCACCAGCAGTTTTTATGGTGTTTCCAGAACTGTAACAGTTGAGCCAAATGATACTGTTTTAGACGTAGCAAAAAAAATGTTTGAATCTCAAACAAGCTCGACTATAGTGGTTGTTGATAAGAAACCACAAGGAATTTTAGCGTGGATATTCCAACTTTATGCACCTTAAAAAGATCAGCAGGGAATTGCGACATAAGTTCTTTGGAAGGTTTAGGAGAAGGCATAGCAGAAGCATAAGCCAAAGCCCTTTGAGGCACCGCAGCTATGAAGACTGCTTTCACAAGAGTCATAGTAGAAAGTGTGATGAAAAGGATCATTATTATGAGATTCGTAGCAGGATGAACAGAAGTACAATCCCTGACCACAGGAGGGGTAGAAGTAGGAGTCCCGGTGGCAGGAGAGACCGAATTCCAGTTAGGGATGACAGTGAAGAGAGGCGTGCAAGAATAGAGCAATGGAATCGGGAAAAAGAACAGGAAGAACTTGATAACATGGATAATGCAGACATTAATTACAAAAATAAAAGCAATGAAAATGAATTTGCTCCAAACAAAGATGAGTATTATAACTAGCAATGACAATGAAGTGCATATGGATAATACATGAAAATATCGTGCTGGTTGTGGAGCCAAAGTCAGAGTCATACTGATGAATGTCTTAATCTAATGGTAAGTATCTACATAACCTATCTGATGGTAAATATCTACAGCCACCACTGCAGAGACCAATGAAAAAGAAGCTAGTCCGACAAGAATGGCAATGTAAACTAGAGGGATGCGCAAATTGGTTGTACAGTCTAGAAAAAGAACATTTAACCAAGAGATAGCAGAGGATGAGGACATCGCAGAGACTATTGAGGTAGATCTATCATCTCAAGAATTAAAATTCTTCATATAATAAAATAAAGTCGGGTATATTGTTACTTAGTCAGCACAAAAACAATAATCATTTAGTTGGAAGAGGTGATATTGTAGGTGGGACATCTGATTGTTGAGCAGCAAATAGTTCTTTCATTTTCAATATTTCTTTCATTACATCTTCTAAGGTAGACAAGCGATCATTCAAGGATTTGTTTTCCTCATTCAAGGATTTGTTTTCTTCATTCAAGAATTTGTTATCATCTTGAGTTGAACGTAGCGCGGACAATATTTCAGCCTTTGAAAAAGTCCCACCTTTCAAATCTTTCGCCTTTACTCCACCCCCAAATTCAAATACATGGCTACGAGTTTGTGGTCCACAACATTTTTCAACAATCTCTATACTAGATAGGGATGGATCTTCTTGAACTATTTCCTCAAGTTGAGCCTACAAAATATATAAAAGGACATTTTCTATCAAAACACAACAATTTTTGGCTATTAACTTATTCAATTTACCAAACGTACATGTTTTTCAATTGCTTCAAGTTCAACAAGCTTGTTATCTTTCTTACGAGTCTCAAAGAAAATAGTCGCCAAATCTGGTGGATTGCCATCTTTCCCACCCTTTACATCAAATTCAAACACGTCAAATAACATAAACCTCGTAAATACTCCATCAGGGAAAATAGTTTTTTAACAATACCTTTTGATAAATAATCTCTCGAATAGGTTTGCTACCAATATGATGGAGCATCTTCAACTTAGATCGGTTTTTTGCATTCCTGATGCTTCTTTCTTGTATTTGTAAAACGTTAAATTTAATTAGAATAATTATAACAAAATTGTTAAAACATAAGGCATCTCAAGCTTCAAGGGTGTTTCCAAGTAATAAACTTAAGCAATATACATACCTGAAAACTTTCAGAAGTAAAATGTTCTTTTACTAACCATTCCCATTCATGTAAGTATCCTCTCCATTTGTTCCATAACTCATTCATCCATCCCAAGATATGATCACGATGATCATTCATGTCAACAACCTCAAATTTGTGCTACAAAAATTGGGACATGAGTTGAGTTATTACCAAGGGAGAAGAATCAAG
Organism: Solanum stenotomum; assembly: GCF_019186545.1. Taxonomy (NCBI): domain Eukaryota; kingdom Viridiplantae; phylum Streptophyta; class Magnoliopsida; order Solanales; family Solanaceae; genus Solanum; species Solanum stenotomum. The sequence goes on from NC_064282.1 coordinate 6,497,067, forward strand.
AAAGGACAAAGCAGAGCATAACAGAGAAAGCAATACAAACCAGAGAAAGAAATGGCAAAACTGAAAAAAAAAACAGAGAAGAATATATTGCAAAATAGAAAAACACAAAATAGGGGAAATTGCAAAACAGAGCTTTTTCTCGCTCTTACTGAAGTCTCGCTTTTCACTGTACCATCTGTAGTTTTGGATCATGTTATACAAATTAACGTCAACAAAGAGAGAATCATTACAACAGATCCTTGTTGCAGTAGAACAAGAACACATTTGTTGGACCACATTTATGTTAATGAAATATTTGAATGGAGTTTAAATTTGTTACCTCAACAGCTGCCCACATGTGACTTAACTTTTCTTGCTTAATATCACTCCACGAGGTTACTCCCAACGGACATATATTACGATCACGAACAATTTTTCCCAAATGCCTTGAAAACAATTTGCTATTTGTTCCAACAGTTCGATTATTGTAAAATGTTATTTTCAGCTTTTCTCCATTTTCTAGTGAAGCAACTTCTTTGCACATGTTGCTCCCTCGAACTCTTCTTACCTTTGTAGGATAAGATGAACCTACGATGCATAATTTAATAAAAACTATAGAAATCAAATTCAACTTTAGAAATTAATAAGATACGGATTGAAAATAACGTACCTTTTTCAGTTGTTTCAGAGTGTTCCTTAACTTGATCAATAGATGGAGGCAATGAAATATTAGTTTGCATATCCTCTTTCTCAAGAATCATTTTATCCATTCTTTGCATTTCTTGACTAGACGACATGGTCAAATTCGCTCTTGTGCTTTTAGAAGGAGTTTTGATATGTTGATTAGCATAAAGAGCACTCTTGTTAATATTTTCCACCTCAGATTCAGAAATCATGTAGTTGTTATGTTTCATTCCCATTCCTTGACTAGTAGAAAAATTAGAGCTTTTAAATCCTTGTCCTCTCCCCTTCCCTATCAAACCTGGAGAAATCAAATCATATTAGAAATACTTTAGCCTAGTGCTTCAAAGAGGAAGAAGTTGAAAAAAATTAACAAGTACTTGCAGAGAAGATTAGATTGTTAAACAGAAAAAACATAACGTAATACAGAAATTGAAAATGTAATACAAAGAAGAGAAAAAATGGTTGCTCTTTGGGGAGCTACAATGAGCTACATCTGGAAAGTACGAAACTGAAAATAGTTCAAAGGTATTACAGACAAACTTGAACTTTTCTTTGAAAACATAGCAGATTTCCAAAAATCTTGTCTAGACTTCTTGGGTATATATATAGCTTACCTAGATTAGTTGATGCCTGAGCTGAGGGGTTAGTTTGCTTGTTCTCTTTCTCAAGATCAATGGAGTTATTAGGTAATGTTGTTATTCCTTGACTAGTAAACAAAGTAGAGTTTGTAAGTCCTTGTCCTCGGCCCTTCCCTACACAACATGGATAAAACAAATCATATTATCAATACTTTAGAGTATTCTTTTTGAGAGCGAGAAACTGTAAGAAATAACAACGGCTCAAAGAGAAGATAAGATTTTGAGACAGAAAAAAACAGAGCATTATACAGAAAAAATAACAAGGGCTATGTTTTCACTATCGACTCACTTGAGGGCAGAAAAGTGATAAAAGTATGATTCATTTCGCTTCTCATTTTAAGCAACAAAACACAATATCGTAACAACCTACTTTAGCACTTACGTTTATACAATGGTGGCACCTAGTCATTTCAATATTGAATAACAAATTTGAGAAAAAGAAGAGATTTACCAATAATTTAGAATAGTGTTTCAGAGAGGAAGAAGCTGAAATTTTTTTGACAAGTACTCGCAGAGAAGATTAAATTGTTAAACAGAAAAAAACATAGCGTAATAGAGAAATTGAAAAAGTAATACAAAGAAGAGGGAAAAAATGGATTCAGCCATGAAATAGGAAATAATCTTTGAGAGTTATAAAAGTAAGATAGTGTCACTACTAATTTTATTGTGCACATAAGCTGGAGGTGTGAAAATATGAATACATGTTTCATCCTCTTATCTAACTATAAGAAGTTTAAGACGGAAATGGTGGTTGCTCTTTGGTGAGCTACTATGTGCTACATCTGGAAAGTAAGGAACTGAAAATAGTTCAAACGTATTATAGACAAACTTGAACTTTTATTTGAAAACATTGCAGATTCTCAAAAATCTTACTTGTCTACACCTCTTGGGTGTTTTTCCTACCTAGATTAGTCGATGCATGAGCTAAGGGGTTAGTTTGCTTGTTCTCTTTCTCAAGATCAATGGAGTTCTTAGGTATCGTTGTCGTTCCTTGACTAGTAAACAAAGTAGAGTTTGTAAGTCCTTGTCCTCGGCCCTTCCCTACACAACATGGAAAAAATAAATCATATTATCAATACGTTAGAATATTCTTTTTGAGAGCGAGAAGATGTAAGAAATAACAGCGGGTCAAAGAGAAGATTAAATTTTCAGGACAAAAAAAAACAAAGCATTATATTTAAAAAAAAATAACCAGATCACTGGATTGAGAAACAAAACTCTTACTTGTTTCAATTTCTTGGATGTAGTGATTAACCAGATCACTAGATTGAGAAACATAACTCTTAGTTGCCAAATTTCTTCTCTCAACCAAAGATTTAAGCCCTCGTCCTCGGCCCTTTCCAATAGCACCAGGCGCAACAAATGTATATCTGATAGTACTCTTCACAGATGAGTCATCCTCATTTTCAATTTTCAATGGTTTCATCTTGAACCTGCAAAAAAGAGCCAAAAATATATAAATAATAAGAAGACATTTACGACAATGTAAGAATAAAAGAAATCATGTCATCGTAAAGTGTAACAATGAATATATTAATTCAGAAAAATATACTTCACCTCATTAGTTCTTTTACGTTTCTTTTGTGAAGGACTTCCTAACTCTACAATATCATCATCCATTTGTTCCACAATATCATAGGAATCACGAGGTTGAGTCTTCTTCACTACTTTCCAACCTTTATTGGAATTATCATTAGCATAAAACACTTGAGATGCTTGGTCCGCTAAGACAAATGGCTCATTTGTTTTCAAGAATCTATCTGGATTAACACTCACGAAATCATACTCATCTTTCTTAACTCCTTTTATTTCATCATACACATCAAACCAATTACAACGAAATAAAATCACTCTTCTATCCATGACAAATTGCAACTCAATCACATCTGTTAAAACTCCATAGTAATCAAGGTTCTCACTATCTTTATCATTCTCACCCAATACAACGACACCACAATTTTGAGTCCTTAACTTTTTATCATAATCTTCCACATGAAATCTATATCCATTCACAATGTAACCATTAGAATGTGTCGAATATCGGGTAGGACCGCGTGAAAGCGAGAGAAGATCTTCCATGATACGACTAGCATCTCCTTTATGCAATTGTGCTACCTATCATCAAGATTATGATTATTACTTTAGAATGCGTATTACAATATTAAAATATAAAATTTTATGTTTATGTATTACTCACCCTATCTTTAAACCAATCAATAAATTGTCGATTCCATTCTACATCAGACAAGTGGCATGCATTCTCATGAGTTTGTGCAAACTCTCTACAAAATTGAAGTGAACCATAAATATCATATAAAAAGAAATAATCGTATGGCTAAATAATAATGAGAAGATATGAAAGAACTCTCCATACTCGAGATATGGTAAGACTTCATCACAATTCTTCAGTATGTATATGTGTGCTTGCTCTAATTCATCTGCTTCAAGCTCAAATGGAGTTTTAGCTCCCAGAGTTTTTCCAGGTTGACAAAATAGTGATAAACCTCCATTAGATTGCTTTAAACCCCCATCATAATTTCTTTCGGGCCGATTAAATTTTGTGTCAATTCTACGCAGATACCTTGAGCATAAGGTCATACATTCATTTGCAATGTAGCCCTCTGCAATACAACCTTCAAGACATGCCCTATTACCAATGAAAGATTTTAGAAAATATAACCATCGTTCCACAGGATACATCCATCGATAATGAATCGGTCCAGCAATCTTAGCTTCAGTAGCTAAATGAATAGGTAAGTGAACCATGACATCAAAAAATGAAGGAGGGAAGACCTTTTCTAACTTGCAAAGTGTAATAGGAATTTGAGCTTCAATATGTTCCAAGTTATCAATTCTCAACTCCTTTGATCCAAGAACACTAAAAAATAAAGATAACTCAATAAGAGGTTCACACACTTCTTTGGACAACATACCACGAAGTGCAAGAGGGAGTAGATGTTGAAGAAGAACATGACAATCATAACTTTTCAACCCAGATATCTTGTGATCTTTCAGGTTCACACATTGAGAAATATTAGATGAAAATCCATCAGGAACCTTTAGATTCTTTAGGAAAAGGCATAACTTGTGCTTCTCTTCGGGAGACAATGTGTAGCATGCAGTTGGAATTTCAATTTTCTCCCCATTTTGAATAGGGTGCAATTCTGGCCTAATGTCCATTTCTTGCAAATCTAACCGAGTTTTAATTGTGTCCTTGGTCTTTCCTTTGACATTCATGATTGTCCCCATAATATTATCACATATATTTTTTTCAATATGCATAACATCCAAATTATGTCGCAACAACAGACTCTTCCAATATGGAAGTTCAAAAAGATACTTTTTTTGTTCCAATTATCCTTTCGATTTTCATGTGATATCTTCTTCCTGTTCTTTGGATCCTTTGATAATTGTATCCCTTCAAGATCCTGCACTTGATTAAGTATCTCAATACCAGAACGCATTTGTGGCGGGGGTCTTCTCTCATTTGTACCATCAAATGACTTCTTCTCATTCCTCCATTTGTGATTATGAGGAAGGTAACGTCGATGACCCATATAACACTGCTTCTTACCATTAGCTAGTCGAGTTGATGAAGTGTCTTTATTGCAACATGGACATGCCAATTTTCCTTTTGTACTCCATCCAGATAAATTTCCATATGCTGGAAAGTCATTAATGGTCCACAACAAAGAAGCATGCAACTTAAAATTCTTTCTAGCTGACACATCATATGTCTCAATGCCAACTTCCCACAATTCCTTCAATTTCTCTATTAAAGGCTGAAGATATGTATCAATTGCATCTCCTGGGCCATTTGGACCAGGAATAATCATTGACAAAATAAATTTTTCTTGTTTCATGCACAACCAAGGTGGTAAATTATAAGGAATAAGTACCACAGGCCAAATGCTATGTGAGGTTTTTGAATTTCGAAATGGCTGAAATCTATCACTAGCAAGTCCAAGTCGAACATTTCGAGGCTCGGCCGCAAATGAAGGATGAAGTTCATCAAATGACTTCCATGCCATTGAATCAGCTGGGTGCCTCATTATTCCATCATCAACTCTTTTATCCTTATGCCATGTCATAAAAGTAGATGTCTTTGTAGACATAAACAACCTCTGAAGTCTAGGCTTTAAAGGAAAATAGCGTAAGCTCTTTGATGCTATTTTTTTCCTTTTTTATTCCTTGTTTCCCCGCTATGTGTTGCTATCTTCCATCTAGACGCCCCACAAACTTTGCAAGAATCGAGTTGGCTATCCTCCTTCCAGTATAACATGCAATCATTAGTACAAGCATCAATATTGTTGTAAGAAAGGCCGAGTTCTTTAATTATCTTCTTTGCCTCATAATATGAGTTTGGCAAATCGACGCCATCCGGCAACAACTCCTCTTTCAACATTTTCAATAACATTGTAAATGACGCATTACTCCAACGACCCATACTTTTGATGTGAAGCAATTTAATCAAAGAGGAAAGCTTTGAAGCTTTGGAATTTTGATATAGTGGCTGCTCAAAATCCTTCAATAGGCTATAAAATCTTTTTGCTTCAACATTTGGTTCCTCCTCAAGTACATCATCACCATCAGTATGTGTAGTTCCTCCATCAAGATTAGGATATAGATCTCTCAACAGTTCTTCTACTTCATCCTCACTCTCACATTCTTTTACTTCATCACCATCTTCATATTCAAATTCAGATTCTGACAATGGCTCACCCAAACGTTCTCCATGGTGATACCAAAAAGTATAATTCTTAATTATTCCATATACTTGTAAATGTGTCTCAACTGTTTTACGAGTTCCTAAAGTTGTATTGTAACATTTGACACATGGACATCGTATTTCATATTCTTCTCCTGTTTTTTGAAAAGCATAATCCAAAAACTTTTGCACGCCTACTAAATAGGTTGCATCTAGCCGATGGTCAACTAGTTGCATCCATTGCTTACTAGGAGCCATAACCTTGAAAAGTACATAAAAGTTAGATTAAAAAAGATAAAGGATAAAAAAAATACTAAGATACATACAACTTGTTATAATTAGATGCACAAAATAGAAATGTGTGTTATGATTGATACACAACTTGTTAAAACGTACACTACTTGTCTAAAAGAATTATTCATGGTGTTCCATTTAACTCATCTCAAGATAAGATAAAATGGAGTATCTAATTATTTGATAGAGAAGCTTATTGTACATCTCACTCAACTCACATGTGACTTTTTGGATTCCAAAAATGATTGAAATGCATTTTTTAACAAAAAAATAATCAGATTGCACTAAGAAACATAAGAGATTACTTATCTTAAAACATGTAATCTTCTATAGCTTTGTACTTACACAAAATAGTCGTTTGTGATTAAAAAATTCTTGTTGGTAGTTGCTTGTGATTGAAAAGTCTTGGCTCATAACTAACTTATCCTAATGTTAAGAATTACTTAATCGCATCCTCAAACTAATACATAAAGAAAGAATAAAGCAAACTTGCAATTCCAACTATATGCTACAGTGGTTATAAGTTTAAACTCCAAAATACCACATTTTCCATCACTAAATCATAATAGAGGTGAATGTTTGTTTAAGTTTGAGAATTAAATTTAAATTCATATATATATATATATATATATATCAGTCATGTAGCTGTGCATAGCATGAAAGGATTAATATAAAATCCTATCATACTCCATTTATCAGAAATACAACTACACATAATGGTTCTGGCCCTGTGCTGGGTCATGGATATCTCATCTCTTAGCTAAGAACCTAAGACATGGTGCTACAAGAGCCGAGCAAATGACTCTCATGATTTCAGGAACATAAAGTTGTTGACAATCGCCTATGAACTTGAGTGGTTTATGTCATCTATTATGTAATTGTACTTTTACAATGAAGAATGTTTTTTGAATCTTTAGTGTCTTTTTTTTCTATAGCAAATGATACAACTAGTAACACAGGTGATTGGGTTCTTATGAACATAATAATCTTTTTTTTTTGGTTTTCCACTCCATGTTTGGAATCTGTTTTGGGGCACCGACTAATTCGGACAACTGTTGTGTAAGACTCGTTAAACAGAGATGTGCTCTCTACCAGATTATTTTCCATTTTCAGGTCTCAAAGTAAAGCTTCTGGTTAAAGGTTTAGGAATTATACCCATCCTACCACAATCCTTAATGACAAATATGATAATCGTATTGAACCTAATCTTCATGATAATATGAAATTGTACAGTTAAGACAGCCAACATGTTCAAAATCTAGACTTACTATATTGAGTTTTGAAACTTTTCTTCTGTTTATTATAAGGTGTCCAGTTGGAGAGATTTCATGAAGGGACGAAAGAAGGTAAGACTGTTATTACCTTATATTGCAGGTTAAGAAATGAGAAATTCCGCCTCCAAAGTTGAAAACAGAAGATCCCAATAAATCTTATGTTCAGCGACCTATGAAACGAGGTTAAACACATGTACTCAATTAGTTTAGTTTCAGTGATATTTAAAGCTTGAACTGACTATGGTGGAGTGTAAGCTTCACACTTGTATCAATTTGTATCTGTAGCACACTTGGTTATTCTGCAGCAAAATATATTTAGCACCCTATTTTAGATGTAAATTAAGTTAGACTATACATATATGGGGATCCCTTAATTATTGCATTTGGCATACATTTCTGTCTACGAACTGAATCCTGATAGGCTATTCGTGATATATATGTTATATGCATATATGACAGGTGAAATAGGAGTCACTGTTGTGGAGTTTTATCTATGGAACTTGATTGTCCATTATATTGGCTCTATTTTTCAATTACAGGAGTTAAAAAAGAGGAAGAACAAATAGAGTAGCTTGAATACAATAATAAAGAAAACGACCTCAATAAAACATATAGAAGAAACACAACAACTCGATTGGAAGTAGAACCAACCTGGAATTCTATTTCGAGCAAAGCTGGGGTGCAAGTCTGTTTTGAGCAGAGCAGCAACGATTCAAGCAAAAAGACGCGATTAGGAGAGGAACGTCAAGATTAAGCAGGAAGAACAAAGAGTGCAGCTTGAATACAACAATGAAAAAACGACATCAGTAAAACATATCAAAGAAACACAACAACTCGAATGGAAGAGGAACCAACCTGAAACTTCGTTTCGAGCAAAGTTGGAGTGGAATTCTGTCTTGAGCAGAGCAGCAACGATACAAGAAAAAAGATTGGATTAGGCAGAGGAACATCAAGATAAGATTATGCAGGAAGAAAAAAAAGAGTAGCTTGAATATAACAATGAAAAAACGACATCAACAAAAGATATAGAAGAAACACAACAACTCGATCGGAAGAGGAACCAACCTATAATTCTTTTTCGAGCAAAGCTGGGGTGGAATTCTGTTTTGAGAATAGCAGCAACTATACAAGCAAATAGACGCGATTAGGGCAGAGGAACATCAAGAAACGTCAAGATTAAGCAAAAAACGTGAAGAGGGTAAAGTGATGACCTTGATGATCAGATGCAATGGTGATCTAGAGCTCAAACTAGGGCATTAGGACGGGCTGCTGTATTATGAGGAAAAAGACGATGGTTTTTTCATTTACCTTCAGTATACTTTTATTTTAGCGCCTAAAATTTTGTTCAAGCTGAAAATTTCATTTTTTTAATATTTTAATATAAAAATTGGCGAACTTTTTTCCCGCTCAAGGCCCTCAATATAATTTGGGACTAGTGAATTAAATTTTTAAGGACTAGATTTAATACCTTCTCAATAAAATGTACAAATAAGGACCGAAATATAATCTCGTCCTAATAGATATACTTTTAGAGACGTGATAATTCACTCGTCCTTAAATGTTGGTCTTAAATAAGGCTTTTTCTTGTAGTGTTATATAAACACTCAATTTTCGAAATTATTACGTTGCTCCCATAAATGATCTATTAATGCATTACGGAGTTCAAAATGAGCATTTTTGTACTTAATTTTTTTTATGTCTAGCTAAAAATTGTTCAAACCAGAGGTTTTCATCTACCACCATTTTTGTTGTGGGAGTTGGAGCCTCTAGGACACCTTGAATTGGTGCATTAAAATCACATTCATCCTCAATTATCACGTTGTGCAATATTAACATGTAATCATTATATCATATAGCACTTCCTTTCTCAAAAAACGTGACGGTCCTGCGATAATTGCAAAACTTCGAATGCACGTTCAACATCTTTTCGACATGATTATTGTTTCATCGCGAATTAATTATTATGTTTTGTATTGTATTTTATCTTGTATTTAAATTATTATGTTATGTATTGTATTTTATCTTGTATTTAAATTATTATGTTATGTATTGTATTGTTACCTTGTATTTAAATTAAATTTTTCATCTTACCATTTTAATTTTGTGTATTTTTTTAATGAAAATTAATAATATTTTTTTATTATTATTGATGAAAATTAGACTATTAATTTGAAATAAAAGTAGTATATATTAAATAATATATTTTTTAATATATTATATTATATTTAAAAAGAATTATGAATATTAGATATTTAATTAATGAAATTATATGTGACATAATATGTTAATTAGAAAGTAATGAAAATAATAAAATATTGAAAAAGTGAAATAGAGAGTGAATAGTATTTCTCCAAATTTGGAGAACTACTATTCAACTCTCTAAATTTGAAGAATAGAGAGTGATTTGGAGGTGGATTGGAGTACCCATTTTCTATTTTTACTCTCTAAATATAAAGAATGAAGAGTAAAATAGAGGTGGGTTGGAGATGATCTTATAGTAACTTTTTTTCCTTCTTGTAACAATTTCATATTAGGTAAAAAAAAAAAATCACCCAAGACCTATCACAAAGGCTAAATAAGAAAAATATTTTCTTCACGTAAGAAATGAATTGACATGACCAGTCAATTTAATGTTACTTGCTGGAGTAGTGTACATGACCGTATATAGTCAAAATCTAATTGTAAATTTAAGTGATCATAAAAAAATAAAAACGAAGCCACACGTTTTAATTTACATATTTAATTTATTGAAGATATGTATGAATTGATTAATCCGTTCAAGTTTAACCTACCTATTTATTTACTGATCGACCTATCTAAAAATTTGGCTCATTTGGATTAAAAACATAGTTCAAATTGATACATGAAAATTCTGTCTAAATATTTAAATCATTTTTTGATGTATCATAATTATGTATAGCTATAATAAAAAAGTTAAGAAGTTTTATTGGTTTTGTTAGATGATTACAAAAAAAAGAACGAATTTATACAAAACTGAACAATTTATATAAAATTAGATGTTGGTAGCGAATTATACAAATTAAAAACTCCATAGCAAACATAAAATTTACTATAGAGCGCAATTATGCAAACTATAGATATAACATACAAATATGATTTTTATGTTTGCTATATGTGAAAGTTATTAAAAAAAAAACACCTAAGATATCCCTATTTTTTAAAAAAATAAAAATCATATTTGAACTATCATAGGTATGAGTTTCCTACATGAGCTATAACCAAATATTTAACGGAACGCAGCTCAATTACTAGTTATTGACCTATCGGAAAGATTTGGACAAACGGGATACATAATGACTCATTGTTTAAGTCCTCTTGACTCAATTCATCGTATCCCAACTAGTTTTGGGGTAGAATTAGACTGCTTCAACCTCCTTTTATCCCATGCAACCAAATTTAATTGCATCAATTTGCCAGTGCTACATATCATAAATTTTAGAGAAATCATTTTCCTTCAATTCAAAGAAAAATTCATGACTATATTTAATGGAAATTAAAAGCTATTAATGAAACAACCACAAAAGAAAAAGAAAAATAATAAAAAAGAGAGTTTGTATACGCAATAGAGAACAGAGAGTCGCAAGTTGCAGTGAGAGAATAATGTTGGCATCTTAACAAACACTGTTGAAAATGATACAAAATTTGTCACCAAATGGCCTAGTAATTCTTGGATTAATACTAAGTAGGCCTACCTTCCTTTAATGTTTTTGTTACATTTGAACCAAATATTATTAACTTAAATTATACAACTGGAGCTGGTATCACGTTATTATCAAATTGTTATTTTGCACATACAATAATATACTATAAAGTTGTTGACTCTATATATGCATGATAATGCTACTTCGAAATGATTCGTTTATGCTAACCAAGTCACTCTCTGACCGACGTCTTATGGTAAATACTAATTAATTAAAACATTATCATATGACTCTAATTATATTGTGGTGATAAATAAATGAAAAGGACAAGAAAGGGATACTTAAAATCATGATTGAAACAAGTCCTTTTCCATCCAAGAGCTAATCATGAATTCAACATTAATATTAAAATTTAATATAGCTTTCTAGAGGATATTAGTTGGTAGATGACATAACACTAGTTGCCTTCAGAATTATTGATCTACTCTACTAAAGTGATCATTTGAATCAAATATTACCGATAAGGGTTGTCGTGGAGTGCTAAGTACTCTTTTATTTTTTATCAGACACCTTGAATTGCCATGAATACGGAGTGATCTTTGTTGGAATTTTTTATTTTTATTTTTTTAAAAAAGATTCAAATATTAATGTTTCTTTGAAATGCATTAGATGTCATGTGTTAGAATCGTGTCATTAGGATAAGATGGCATAAACCACAGAATAACAATTGACGAAGAAAAAAATTTAATTATAAGTTAGGGACCTCATGATTTTTGTTGAATTTCCTTTCTTATTTTGATTTTATACAATAATTGTGTTTTTCTTTTAAAAAAAAAGTTTGTTGTTGAAATTTTTTTATTTGGTAGAAAATAACTCTTCTACCTCTTTCCTTTTTTTGGATGAAATTTTTTAAACTTCTATAAATAAAATATCTTTACTTCTCATACACAAAACAGAAACATCCATGATGTAATCGTTAAAAAAGTCTTATTTAAGGATCATAAAGATTTTTCTCTCATTAGTTTGTATGCCTTTTTTATATTAATTCTCTCATGTGTAGGTCAATTGATTAAATCATATTAAGATTATGTATTTTAAGTATATTTTTCGTTTATCATGATCTGATTTACCGTCGTTGAAGGTTTGTAATTGGTAGCTTTTGCATGATGTCTTATTAATTATATCGATACCAATAGTTCACGTCATACAATATCATATGGCCAATATGATCTCATAAATGGAGCATGAAGAGAATGCTAAGTATTTATGTAGACCTTACTCTATTTTTATTGAGTAGACATGCTTCTAATAGACTCAAATAAATATTAATAAAATGAAAATATAAAAATAAAATAACGCCAAATCAATAAAATATAAAACAAATAATACAACAAAAAGTATCATCGAAAGATTACGAGGCGATTACAAAATAAACCTAACCATCTTCATGCGGTGTGAAATTTTTTTTTTTATTTATATGTTAGGCACCTAAATGCAATTTTTTCTATCAACTATTCGTCAAGAATTATGTTTCTCAATAATTATTTCTTCAGAAGTCATAATTCAGTTTGGTATTGAATCATTTTTCTGTCATATCCATGTTATTCACGTAATCAGTTTTCATAAATATGAATATTCTTAGCCTCATGATTATTTACCACTTCTATTTATTTATTAATTAATTATTTTGTTCATATATTACCTTTATATTCTAATGGTATTGAGATTTTAACCACCCGTGACTAATTAATTATAAATTGCCGTTCATACACTTGTATCTTTCTTAGAGAATCATATAGTCTTTTTTACATGACATTTTTTCTTTCTAATAATAATTGATTATTGGTGTGAGTACGTAATTACTTCAATACTTAGTTATAAGAAAAAAATATTTATTCGATTATTAGGCGGTAACAACTCAAATTAATTATAACGATCGTAAAGTTAGAATTTCACCTCCAATTATAATTCCTCGAACAAAATTCAACATGACATATTTATGGCCATGAAGCCCATGTCTAGCTAGCTTAGCTTCTTTTTAAGTGTGTCTTCAAGTAATGCATGTAACACGATAAGGCTAGTAAACTGAGCCCATGTCATCACTCTGTCATCTCCATACTTTTCTCGTGGAACCGTTAACTCAAATATCAATTATCAAATTAAATTAGTCCAAAAATATTCTTAACATAGTGTGATATGAAACAACATTACACATAGAGTTTCTTAATTTTTTTTGCTTTTAATGTGCTATTCATATTGATCTGTCACTGATCATGACCACATAGTCTATATAGAACAATAAATGTTACTTGCTGGACTATGCAAATTGCAATGATCCTTCACAAGCTTAACTATAAACTAAGTCATCCTAATAATGGTGATAATGAAGTCACACGTGTGAAAATGACATATCATATAATTTTAGACAAAATTATATCTTCTTTGTAACCTTAAATTCAATAATTTGTACTTTGGTTAACATAACATAACTGGCAGGCCATTTAAAATAGACCCTCCAAAGCAACCAAAACAAACTCGTGGGTCGACTTGACCTAGTCATTATATACATGTGTCATGGAGAAAAGCCTCAATGTTTGAAAAGGTCTTGGATGATTTTTATTTGTCATTCCCTCTTTTCAGAACAATATAAAAAAAATCTACTATATTATTTTCTTTAAAAATAAAATAAGAAGAACCAATAATAAAAAAATTGAAAAAAATCCGAATCCTTCCTATCACCATTCACCATTGACTTGGAAGTCGCAGTCTGGAATTATAAATTCTAAAGAAAAAAAAAAACTTACAAAGCTACTTAAAATAAAGAAAAAGTAACAGACAAAAGTTTATAGCTAAATAATAAAAATTCAATGCTTATTCTATTTTAGCTTCGGATTATAAGAAATATCAATTAGCTAAAAGTTTTTCATTAACAAATTAGCTAGGAACTGCTGATAAATTACATTAGCTAATTCAATATTTTCTAGTAGGACATCAATTAGATCATTGTAATTTATTAGTATGATGATTTGGTGATAAATTGATGCAAAAATATGTGTTAGTTGTCCATGATTGAGTAGTAAATTTTTTTAATGTAAAAAACACATGTCATGCTATTATAATAGTAAGTAATATAATAGACCATAGTCCTTAGGGAAATTATTGAAAGAAAGGAAGGTTTGTCAATTAATGCCTAACTCTTGGTTAGTAGGTCAATTTCCCTTCATTATTTGTTCATTGGAATGTATGTCATCCAATCCAAATACAATAAACAACTACAACTATCCTGTTATTTTCACACATCAATTAAGTTGTTGTGATTATGACTAAACTACTAGCTTCCATATACTAATATTATTTACCACACCACTTTCTGGCATGGCAAGTAATACCATGATTTTATAAGTCAAATATATTGTGAATAAAAATACTAAAATGTGTATAAGTTCTTTGCAAAAAAAAAATTGTTTTCAAGAAGTCATCGATCTCTTGTAATTGTAGGTAGACATTAGATGAGAGGAACCATCAGACTTGTCATTAGATAGTCTGATGGTAAGTGATCTATTGTTAATATAAATCAATTTACGGTAAGTGTTGGAAAGCTATATGTACGAAGGAAGCATACCATGATCTTATTGCTTACATGAATAATAGATAACCAAATCGTTTATGCTAGAACACATAAACTTACAGAAATTTAATTCAAGAATTACCTCTTCAAGTGTGAGCATACCTTCAAGCGAATCCACGAGTTAGACAGACCTTCAAGCGAATCCACACGATAGACAACAATTTTGTAGTCTTCTACAATGATCCCAAGTTCACATCTGAACTCTCTCAGTACTTGGGTGGGCAAGTATCGAATAGAAAACTAATCAATCTTACTAGGGCTAGAAGAATCTCCAATTATAAAGATTTCTTCCCAATCCAAAGAGGAGAACCAAACACACGTTATTTTTTTAAAAAACTTTTTTTTTACACGTTAGTTTTCTTTTGGGATAAGGGTCTGAAAAATACCCCAACTTTGGTCAAATTTGTTGTTGCGATACTAAACTTCATGAGGACCTATTACATCCCTAGACTATTTAATACTGTATTTTTTACCTCCTGAACTATTTAATAGTGTATTTTAAAGGTATATATGTGCCCACGTAGACACATTACTATTTATAATTTTGCATTATTTTTTATGTCCACGTGGGCAAATATATATGTTTAAAATACGGTATTAAATAGTCTAAGGAGGTAATAGGTCCTCATGAAAGTTTAGTATCGCAATAGCAAATTCGACCAAAGTTGGGTATTTTTCAGACCCTAATCCCTTTTCTTTTTAAAAGAAAACCAACGTTTGTCTCCCCTTTTCCCCTTAGAATTAGGATTCTGAGTTCTAGTTAAACATGGCACTGTAGGGACCACAAAATTAATTACTGAGGTTTTCTGTTATGGAAATAATTCCAAATAATTAATTCGAAATATTCTTACCATAATAAATTACAAATCATTCCACTAAAAATTCGTAATTGCACTCCTCTATTTATATTTCAAAATTCCCCACTAAACACTTATGTAATTCCGCATGTTAAGATCACAGATACTAATCAATAAATTAAATTACTGACGAATTTAACTTAATGATTAATTTCCTTTAGACCACTACTTAACTTATTTCATGTGTCGAATTCATAAATCCACTTGCAAGGATTGACACGATGAAAACTTATAAGTTTCTCAAAAAGACATATCAATCAATCTCTATAACGAGTCATGGATTCCATCAACTAACTTATTATTTCACCAATATATATTATTATCATTTAATCTACCAGGCATATTGACCCATTTTAGAATCTCACCTTTTAATAAATCAAAACGATAATTAATAGATACAAATTATAATAGTTATATCAGGATTAAGAATATAAGTACATTTAATAGTTTAGAGAATATGTTTTTGTCAGTCAGTCTAAAAACAACTATCTTTACTCGGTCCCGTTCAATACATACAAAATGCACTAGCACAAGAAGTTGGAACTATACCGTTCCCATAATCAAGATAAATTACATATAATCTTGTGCTACAATCGTACCGATGACATGTCCAATTTCCATCCTAGATTATGAACAAAAAACTTTTTACTTATAAGAACCGATGATTTAATCCTCTGTGTATAAGCTAAAACTCTACACACTAAATCATCTACTATATAAGTAAACAGACACCATAAACGAATATATGATCTATTAAAATTGAGCAAATATTTATTCTATAATAAATGTTATTTCTTAACATATGGTTAATAATATATATCCCAACAGTAAGTTCTATTGGCTTAATTATACACCATGACTTGGATATATATGTTCACATAGGGTGTACACGGGTCGGTTTGGATCGGTTATTGGTCAAAACCAAAACCAAACCAACTTAATTGGTTTTAAAATTATCAAAATCAAACCAAACCAAATATAATATACACTTATCGGTTTGGTGGTTATCGATTTCGATTTGGTTTGATTCGGTTATTCGGTTATTAACCATACACAAAAATAAAAGAAACAATTCATTCAAAATGTGAAAAAAGTGACAACAATTTATTCAAAACGAAAAATAGTTAGAATGACTTAAATTTTTGAACTTTCGATCACTAAATTTACTATCAATAAAGCTTTAAAATTCACTATATTGGCCTAGAAGGAAGAGACATTAACATTTTCAGTCCCACAAAAAATTGTCATAGACACTCATATATACATGAAATCAATAAGATAAACGTTTCATCTTGGACATTTTTGCTTTCAATAAGTAAATTATAAAGAAATTTTAATGAAAATATGTATAAGATCTTTAAAATTGTTTATAAAAATAATATATTAAGTATGTTTATTAATAAAATATATGTATATAATTCATTGGTTCGGTTCGGTTATTTCTTCAATTTTTTTCGAATAAAACCATAACCCAACCAAATACTATCGGCTTTCAAAAATCCAAAACCAAACCCAAATAAAATCGATTTTATTTCATCGATTTGGTTCGACTTTTTAGTTTGGATCGATTTTTATCTAAACCGTGAACACCCCTATGTTCACATATATAAAAACAAACGTAAAATACATGCATATAATAAGTAAGATCAATTATATTCCAAGCTTACTGGCTGTGAATAATGAATTTAATTTGTCTCAACTTGTTATCATTATAATTGTTTCCCCTTTCTAATTTGTAATTTTTTCTTCTTTGGATAATAATCCCTATTAATTACTATAATATTTTTTAAAAATTACTTATTTATATGATTTTTCTTTTATTGATTTGATTCTTTCAATCAATACATTATAAATCAATTTAATTGACTTTAAATATCACAAAATGACAAGAAAATCATATGTGGAATGAAACAAGTTTTATGGACAGAATTCCACCAAGCTCCAATCATGAATTCCACATACCATATATAAAGAAAAAGACACGAAGAAAACAAAACATCGTTTGCCTCTCTAATTCCTTTGGTGAACATAGTCAATAATTCCCACGACATTATTGTTTCATTAAATCATTTGTATGACTGATTAGGATAACGTTGGATACAAAACACAAAATGGAGATAAGTAGCCATTTTTTCCACGTGAAAATTAACTAGATTTTAATAAATTTATTACGTTGGTGGTAGTTATTTTTTCTTCTATATTACGATTCTTTCTCGATTAGATGAAGCAGATAGAGAAGTTTCAATCAATCAATGGAGAAAATAAGACTTTCAACAGTACAATAAAAAAGGACTAGTCGAAAAACATACATTGACACAATTTTGAAATAATTTAGACCCTTCAATATATATTATCCTGATAATATTTTGATCAAACCTAATCTTTGACTTATTAAGACTAGTCAATTCTTTACATGAATGCAATTCACGATTCTTGAGTACCCGTGATTCACTTTTATGAAGAACTTACAAAGTTGCTTAGCATGTAAATTAACATAATTATTTAATGTTAAGATGAGAAGTTCGAATTATATTCGTTACCTAAGTCCTAACTCCTAACCTACCATTTTTATAAGTCATACTAATACAAATAATTGAGATTCTAGTCAACCATGACAAAATTGCGAAGCTGCTCAGAATTTTTTTTAAGAACAATTTTTTCACTCGTGAATTTTAATTTTATCAAGAATCGTATTCGCTTTGCCGTCATGTTTTTATTACTACTTTTAT
Source organism: Solanum stenotomum (assembly GCF_019186545.1). Classification (NCBI taxonomy): domain Eukaryota; kingdom Viridiplantae; phylum Streptophyta; class Magnoliopsida; order Solanales; family Solanaceae; genus Solanum; species Solanum stenotomum. Next base: position 6,515,520 of record NC_064282.1, read on the forward strand.
GATTTTGATCAATTAATATTTCAGTAAGTTACATGAAATATTGTTGTGCTTTTATTTCATTTTCAATAAAAAAAATTGAAGATATAAAGATTTAAAAATATAAAGGTGAAGTAGATGATCATTGATCAGCATCAACCTAACTTCACATAACCGGAGAAAAAAAGAAATAATTATATAGCCTCTTTAACAAGAAAAATACTTAGGCTATATACAATGATAAAATTTTAATTAACTTGTCTAATAAATGGGATGAGAGAAGTAATATTTTTTAAAAAAAAATAGATAACAAAAAAATAATAAAAAAGAGTATAGAAGACCATTGGAAAAAGTAGAAGAAGATAACAATAGTTAGCTGTGTATGTGTTCCTGGTCAACAAACGTAATTAAGGCCCAACTATTTGGCCCAAGGAGCCCATACCAATTGTGCGAAGAAAAGCCCAATGAATTTGGGTTAACGGCCCAATTAATTACTTCATTAATGGGTCAAGATTATTTACGGAAAACGTAAGACGTAATAAAGGCCCAACTTAATCGCCCAAGGAGAACCAAGTTCATTTGGGCCGAAAAGGGCCCTTTACCCATTTATAAATGTGACAAATCATAGACACCTACTTCGACTAATGTTGTAATTTAGTTTTGAGTATTTACAAGATGCCTATTTTCACAAATTAATATATATATATAAATTTGAAATTATAAGTTAAGTGTTTAATAGTTAAAAATATTAATAGTGTCATTCAATGTTTAAAACAACTTTCACATAAAGCAAATACAAAATCATATTTGTATGCTATAACTATAATTTAAATAATTGCGCTTCATAACAAACTTTATGTTTGCTATGGCTATTTCACTATACATATATACAAAAGAAGTTGTCTATTTCACTATACATATATATAAAAGAAGTAATTGTATAATCTGTTTCGGTATATATATACAAAAGGATCAATTGTATAATATGTGTTTGTATAAAGCAAGAAAGAGAAAAAGGCAAAAGAGAACTGGGCAGGAGAATATTTGTATTTATAATTATAAGTGTATCAAACGAAAATATATGTATTTGCATGTGTATATACAATTTCCTCTCGCATTATACAAACAGAAACACAATTTATACATTTCTATTTGTATAAAGCGAGAGAGGCGGGGAGAGACTGACGAGCAAGATCTGGGAGAGAGGAAACAAAAATATATGTATATATATAATTTTCTCTCGCTTTATAAATAAACAAATGCATTTTATATATTTTTGTTTGTATAAAAGCGAGAGAGGCGAGGGAGAGACTGCCGCGAGTGGCGAGCGAGATTCACCGGGGAGAGAGGCGAAATAACAACAGTTTGCTACGGGGTACAATTAAATCAAACTGTGGTTATGACATTTAATTTGAATTAATAGTTTGTTATTATATACTCTCTCCGTTTAATAAAGAATGACCTCCTTTTCTTTTTAGTCAGTTTTAAAAAAAAAATGACCTCTTTCCTTTTTTGGTAACATTTTACTTTTTGCTTTACACGTGGCATGATTAAGACCACAAGATTAAGGACAATTTTGTACATTTGACATAACTTTAATTTAGAACCACAAGATTCAAAAGTCTTCTTTATTTATTTAAACTCCGTGCCAAGTCAAAACAGGTCATTCTTTGTGAAATGGAGAGTATAATTTTTTCATGTTTAAATAATGTAATTTTTTCTGAATTGACTAAAAATAAAAGTAGCACAGGTAAATTGAAATAGAGAAATATTTATTGGGACGACAAAAATTTATACTCATATCAACATAAAACAAAAGAACAAAAGTGCAGAGGATCCGAATTTCTGGTATGCTAATATTTTATGGATCAACATTTCATCTTCTTTTTCAGAAAACATTGAATCTGAGTCAGCTCAATCATTTTCCAAATGTTGACAGACACTCCTCCTTTGTTAGACCGACGTAGTGGCTTACGCATATTTCACAACTTTTTACCGTATTCTATATATAAAAAAAAATGCACATGACAGAAGCCGTTTGTCTACTATAAAAGCATGTCCAATACTGGATGCCAGAAACATTGAATAGTTTTTGGGCAAGACATGGGTTGGAGAGGAATTTTGGGTTTTGAGTATGGGATTGTTCAAGCACCCTTGGGACCTGATATCTCAAGTCCACAGCTTGTTGCTGCTGTTGCTAATGCTGGTGCTCTTGGTTTTCTCAGAGTTCCTGATTGGGTATGTTTCTACTCCCATTAATCGGCTTACTAGTAATATTGTCTGCTTGGCTTTAAAATGCATCACTAGGGTGTGAGCATCTTGATTTATTCATGTGAGATTTGTCTACGGTGTCGTAATAAAACCCTTCAANGTATAATATGTGTTTGTATAAAGCGAGAAAGAGAGAAAGACAAAAGAGAACTGTGTAGGAAAATTTTTGTATTGTATAATTATAAGTGTATCAAATGAAGATATATGTATTTGCATGTGTATATACAATTTTCTCTCGCATTATACAAACAGAAACACAATTTATACATTTCTGTTTATATAAAGCGAGAGAGGCGGGGAGAGACTGACGAGCAAGATTTGGGAGAGTGGCGAGCGAGATCTGGGAGAGGGGAACAAAAATATATGTATATATGCAATTTTCTCTAACTTTATACAAAAATAAACGCATTTTATATATTTTTGTTTGTATAAAAGCAAGAGAGGCGAGAGAGAGACTGCCGCGAGTGACGAGCGAGATTCACTGGGGAGAAAGGCGAAATAACAACAGTTTGCTACGGGGTAATATTAAATCAAACTGTGGTTATGACATTTAATTTGAATTAATAGTTTGTTATTATATACTCTCTCCGTTTCACAAAGAATGACCTCCTTTCCTTTTTAGTCAGTTTAAAAAAGAATTGACCTCTTTCCTTTTTTGGTAACATTTTACTCTTTGCTTTCCACGTGGCATGTTTAAGACCACAAGATTAAGGGCAATTTTGTACATTTGACATAACTTTAATTTAGGACCACAAGATTCAAAAGTCTTTCCGTGCCAAATTAAACCAGATCATTCTTTGTGAAATGGAGGGAGTGCGATTTTTCTATGTTTAAATAATGTAATTTTTTTCTGAATTGACTAAAAATAAACGTAGCACCAGGTAAATTGAAATAGAGAATTATTTATTGGGACGACAAAAATTTATACTCATATCAACATAAAACAAAAGAACAAAAGTGCAGAGGATCCGAATTTCTGGTATGCTAATATTTTATGGATCAACATTTCATCTTCTTTTTCAGAAAACATTGAATCTGAGTCAGCTCAATCATTTTCCAAATGTTGACAGACACTCCTCCTTTGTTAGACCGACGTAGTGGCTTACGCATATTTCACAACTTTTTACCGTATTCTATATATAAAAAAAAATGCACATGACAGAAGCCGTTTGTCTACTATAAAAGCATGTCCAATACTGGATGCCAGAAACATTGAATAGTTTTTGGGCAAGACATGGGTTGGAGAGGAATTTTGGGTTTTGAGTATGGGATTGTTCAAGCACCCTTGGGACCTGATATCTCAAGTCCACAGCTTGTTGCTGCTGTTGCTAATGCTGGTGCTCTTGGTTTTCTCAGAGTTCCTGATTGGGTATGTTTCTTCTCCCATTAATCGGCTTACTAGTAATATTGTCTGCTTCGCTTTAAAATGCATCATTAGGGTGTGATCATCTTGATTTATTGATGTGAGATTTGTCTACGGTGTCGTAATAAAACCCTTCAAATGTACCGAAATTTCAGATTGTTTTATGTTTTTCTTACTAGCTATATTCCTATTTTACAGAAAAGTTGAGAGCTTAATTTTAATCCCCTCTTCTTACCAGCCCCCAAATTAAAGAAATATAAGCACAAGAATAAGTTGTGTAGTGAACTTGTTTTTACAGGTCAACCCTGTTCAGTCAATGGCTATCTTGTCTTTTAATCAATCTTTGGTTAGACTCGGAATTGTTTGCTCATAGCATGATGGAAGTGTCCATTATAGTAAAACGCGCTGCTGAAACTATAGTCCTCAGGGGCGTAGCTATGCTATAGTTTGGGTGTGCAATTGGACACCCTTCGTTGGAAAATAATACCATATATATAAAATGATATATGAAGTGATTAAATAACATATTCTAGAATCTAGACACCCTTGACAAAACAAGGTGTTGTAGCCTAGTTGTTTTAGACGCCTTGAAAGAGCCAGTGCTTAGGGTGCCCACGTGTTCATATCTCACTAGTATTTTTTCACTTTTCGTGGGATGCCCACGTGTTTGAATCTCACTAGCAACCATTTTTATTTTTTTTCAATGGACACCCTCCGTGAAATTCCTGGCTTCGCCACTGATAGTCCTCTAGAAGGGCAGTGGAGTCTAACAGTGTAATTTTTTGTGTGTGGCAGGAAGATCCTGATTATGTGAGAGACCTCATAAGAAAGACTAGAACCTTAACTAACAAACCATTTGGGATAGGTGTTGTTCTTGCATTTCCTCACAAGGAAAATGTAAAAGCTATATTGGATGAGAAGGTTGCAGTATTGCAGCTTTATTGGGGTGAATGTTCAAAGGAGTTGGTTCTTGAAGCTCATAAAGCTGGGGTCAAAGTTGTACCACAAGTAAGTTTTCAACACAACTCTTTTCACATTTTCAAAAATTCACTATTTGTCATTGAATATCACAAAACTTGCCTTTCTCCCTATCATTAATTTTTGGCATTACATGATGTTAGATCCTTTTGTGCATTTAATTAACTGGGCTAGTGTGGGGTTCACTTTGAATTGCTCTATGCAGCTTAGGAGCCTTTGTTCTGCTTGTTCTAGTTGATATGTCGCTCATCAACGAATGTAACTCTTCACCCGAATGATACACATTCTTAGACATGAGCAAAGAACCAAAAGAAGTTCAAATCAATTATATTCATCCTTATTTTATGTACTGCAGTAGCCCTTTTTCCCCCAGTATTTTGGTTTTTGAATTATGTAAGAATACCAATTAATAGTAGATAATCCTTTTTTTTTGCTTTTTATATGAGTTAGTTCTTTCTTGCAAGTTAAGTTTAAGGTTTAAGAGTTCCTAATTACTCATATAGCCGATTCCGACTTGTTTTGGACCGAGACATAGTTGTTATATGTCTAGTGATATATTTTGAAGTATTCTATTCTTAGCTTCCCTCTTATCCTGTAGCATGATTGCGGTTGCCTCTTCAAGTTAGGTGGCTTCTGCTTATTGCTGTAGAGTACATTTGTGAAAGAATAGATAACTTACCTTCACCTACTTTTTCCTGAAATGTAGCTTATAAAGCACACGTGTTGTTTTTTAAGATTGGCAGCTATGAAGAAGCAAAGAAAGCTGCTGATGCTGGTGTAGATGCAATTATTGTCCAAGGTCGGGAAGCAGGAGGCCATGTAATTGGCCAGGTATAATGGTGATCATTTTCATGATGTGCTTTAGTTTTTTCATCAAGTTAACAATATTTGTTCTTCCTTGAGAATATTTCACTTCAAGCACTTCCCCCTCCCCCCTCTTCCCCTCAAATCCTCATTGTTTCTGTTGAAGTCAATCTCATCATCACTTTTTTGTGAAATTACTTATCGAATAATATATGACCTACTTGGTTGATTTCCTTTTAGGATGGTTTAATCACCTTATTGCCTAGAGTAGTCGATCTTGTTCGTGGTCGTGACATTGCAGTAATTGCTGCTGGAGGAATAGTGGATGAGCGTGGTTATGTTGCTGCTCTGGCCCTTGGTGCACAGGGTGTTTCATTAGGTACCAGGTATGGATCTTTTAGTTCTAACATTTTAAAGGTGTTTAATCTATTATCAGTACCTGCTTCCTCTCCGGCTTATATCCTGTTAATCATGCTGGGCCATTGCTGTTTAGAAGTTAGGTCTCACTTATAAATTGCAGTTTACTATGCCCTCTTGCTTAGATAGTTTCTTATGTGCATTTTTAGGGGATATATACATCATTGTAGGATTGATGTCGTTGGTCAATGCGGACTCTTATTTTTTCAATAGATTATTTTTGTTGTACATTCACATGTATGAGGCATCAAGAATTTAAAAATTGAAAAAGTTCTAGACACAATCCTATTCTGATTTCTAAAATGTTTTGGTCTTGACAGTACAGATGGAATGATGAAATAAATGCCACAAGATGCTGAAATATCCTATGATAATAGATGTTTCAGCACATCAGCTAGGAATATTTAGGAACTTTCCTCACATAAAAACTATTCATGTCCTTGTTTATACGAAAACCAGTTGCCAAGTTTTCAATAGCTTATACCTTTTCAGGTTTCTTGCAACAGAGGAAAGCTATGCTCACCCAACGTACAAGAAGAAGCTGATTGAATTTGATCAAACAGAGTACACAGACATATTTGGCCGTGCAAGGTGGCCAGGGGCACCACAACGTGTTCTGGCAACCCCCTTCTTCATGGAATGGAAGGCGCTCCCAAGTCATGAGAATGAGTCAAATCAACCTGTCATTGGCCGCACAATCATACATGGCAGGGTGAGTATCCTAGATTACATTCTTCCTAACGCAATCTTGAAAATGTTCCTATCCTAAATATGACTCTTCATTCTGTGATCAACCTTTTATGTTGTTAACTTGTTAGTTTTCTATTTGACACTGATACCAGCTCGTCTTATCATTTGATACTTGATCCTATGCATTTAATCTCGTTGTGGGAGAAGTATGTGAACCGTAAACATGAGTGAAATTCTTCTATCTGTACCTAGTTCTTAAGAATGTAGTAGTAATTAGTTTCATTTAACAGGAAAGAGAGGTTCGTCGTTTTGCTGGTACTGTACCAAATGCCACAACTACTGGCGATATAGAAAGCATGGCGATGTATGCTGGTGAGAGCATCGGTCTTATCAAGGAAATTCTACCCGCAGGTGAAGTGATAAAGAGGATCGTTGAAGGGGCTCAACAACTGATTGATCAACAATTTGCGCCTGTGAATTAACTCAACAAGACACAGAACAACTAGGTACCAAATTTTTAGGTGGTCACTTTTCGTGGCTTTTACTAGTTTGTAAGCTATAAGTTGAACTGAACACACATTATGTGCCAAGAGTGCACTCAAATGAATCCAGAAAAGAAAAAAACAAGGAAAAGAAAGAAATTGTACATGAATAAAGAGTGGAGTGATAAGGTAGAAATAAGATGTAGGAGTTGTGTTTTACCACCCTCCAATTTGTTTTTTTGTTTACTTGATACTGAACTTGCATTTTTATGAATTATGATTGACATCATTTTCAGGAGGTTCTTCTTTGTATTAATTTGAATAAATTGTTTAATGAGGTGCTTTTCACTCTCAGTTTGAGGTGACAAATGAGTGGATTCAATCAAACTTAAAATAAGTTAGTATAATCCAACTTATCTAAATTTGTGCGGATAAAAACAGGTTTGGGTTCGTTATATTATGTCTCAATCCGTCTGTTCGTGGACATGTGCATTATAGCTTAGTTGCAAGTGTTTCTGACAATTTCTGTACAGAAATGGCCCCATGTCTTGTCAATCTTTAATAAGTATTTTTCATTTTCCAAGCAAATATCAAAAAATAAAAATATTTTTGAAAAAATAAGTACTCCCTCCGTTTCAAAAAGATTGGTCTGGTTTGACTTGACACGAAGTTTAAGAAATTAAAGAAGACTTTTGAATTTTGTGGTCCTAAATTAAAGTTATGTCAAACGTACAAAATTGCCCTTAATCTTGTGGTCTTAAACATGCCACGTGGAAAGTAAAGAGTAAAATGTTATCAAAAAAGGAAAGAGGTCATTTTTTTGAAACTGACTAAAAAGGAAAGGAGGTTATTCTTTGTGAAATGGAGGGAGTAATATTCTATAAACATTTTATTTCATATCAAACACACATACCAATTTGCCTGAGAAACCAATAAAATGATAACTGGTGGTGAGGCATAAGATTAATCTTATTTTAACTCAATAAACATTACTATTTTGTATCTTCATCTTAATCAAATAATGATCCTTTTGATTCTATTAAAAATCAAAATTACATATTTAACTGTTCAAACTGAACTTGCATTTTCTTTTAAAAAAAGAATACGTTTTGGTTTTGCATATCTTAGTTCTCTCTAAATCTAGCAATTTTTAATTTAAATAAATTATTATTTTAAAACTTAACAAAAATAAAACAATATTTTTTTTTTAAAATAAAATAAATTAAACGGACTCTAGAGAATGTTTTACGTATTGTTCAAAATTTCTTATGATAAAAAAAGTTGCCGGGATTAAAATGAAAATATAAATTTTATTAAATCATTATTTACGTTTTACATCAACCGTAAACCTTAAATAAATTGGACTAAAAGAACATTCTTAGAGTAACGACATTTCATCAAAATGTTTCTTTGCGTAGTTATACTTTGCTTTAAATAAAAATTTCCACATTAGATAATAGAAGGTTATATAAATAATGCAATTTGTCCTTGTATTTTTCTTAAGAAAATAACATTAGGATTTGTTATTCGTATTGCTTATGTTGAGGACATTAATCTCATTGAATTCCAGAAGATGTCCAAAAGACAATTGAATATCTAAAGAAAGAATTAGAGATGAAGGACCTTGGAAAGACAAAACTTTGCCTTGGTCTGCAAATTGAACATTTAGCAGACAAGGTCTTCATCCATCAATCTGCCAATACTGAGAAAATTTTGAAACGATTTTACATGGACAAAGTACATCCATTAAGTACTCCAATGATTGTACGATCACTTGAAGTTAGTAAAGATCCGTTTCGACCTCAAGAAGAGAATGAGAAACCTCTTGGTCCTGAAGTACCATATCTAAGTGCAATTAGTGCACTAACGTATCTTGCTAATGCTACGAGACCTGACATAACATTTTTGTTAATTTGTTAGCAAGATATAGTTCTTCCCCTATACGAAGACATTGGAATGGAGTAAAACATATATTACGATATCTAAAGGGGACTCGTATTATGAGTCTGTTTTATGCTAACAAAGATAATGCAGATCTTGTTGGTCATGCAGATGTTGGTCATTTATCTGACCCACATAAAGCTCGATCTCAAACAAGCTGTCTGTTCACATACGAAGGTACTGCTATATCATGGCGATCTACGAAGTAGTCTATTGTCGCTACTTCTTCAAATCATGTTGAGATAATAGCTATTCATGAAGCAAGTAGAGAATGTGTATGGTTGAGATCAGTGATACATTTCATCAAAGAAAGATATGGCTTAAAGTGTGATATCAAGGTATCCACAATCCTCTTTGAAGACAATGATGCATGCATAGCTCAATTAAAAGGAGGCTTCATAAAAAACGATAGAACAAAACATATTTCACCAAAATTATTCTTCCCACGTGATCTCCAAAAGAATGGTGATATTGATGTACAACAAATCTGTTCAAGTGATAATCTAACATATTTATTCACCAAATCTTTACTACTCTCAACTTTTGAGAAGATGGTACACAAGATTGGAATGTGAAGACTCCACCATCTGAATCGTGATCTTTATTAGGGGACTAAAATACGCACTGTACTCTTTTTTTTCTTCGCCTAGGTTTTGTCCCAAAGGATTTTCCTAGCAAAGTTTTTAATGAGCCAGCAAGCAAATGTGTATTTAAAAATATATGTACTCTTTGAGTTAATATCTCAAAAGATCACTCAATTTAGTGAATTTACCTAGCAAAGGCATTAAACTTTGTTTTGTTTCACTAAAATCACTCAACTTATGTTTTTGTATCAATAAAATCACTCAACTAAATTTATCATTAATTAAATGTATAAAATTATTTTTATTGATTTACATGCAATTAGACTCAAATTCATTCACAATTCTATCCGTTGACCCAATTAAAAAAACCCAACACTTCTTCATCTTCCTGCAATCTCCATGTAAATTTTGAGTCTAGTTTTAGTTATTACTGAAGAAGTCCCAATTTCAGAAATTTTTACATAATTAAGCTGGCAATACATAAGCTGAATAAAAAGTGAGTGCGAATTTATTTGTAACAAAAGAGGGGAAAATTTGTGTTGAAGTGGAAAAAAGATCGTGTAGATAATATGGAAGAGGAAAAAGGGGACAAATTAGAATTTGGTTTTAGTTATTGCTGAAGAAGTGTGTGGTTTTTAATTGGGTTAATGGGTACAAGAATGAATTTGAGTCTAATTGCACGTGGATCAACAAAAATAATTTTATATATTTATAAATGAATAATAAATTTAGTTGAGTGATTTTATTGATACAAAAACATAAGTTGAGTGATTTTACTGATATAAATCAAAGTTTAATGACATTACTAAATAAATTTTCAAAATTGAATGACCTTTTGAGATATTAACTCTGTACTCTTTTTCTTTCACAAAAATTTCTTTAGTTAACATTTTATTAAGGCATATTATCAATCAAGACATGGACATTCCAATGGAGAGTGTTGTAGAATTATGAATGCCATTATGAGGCGTGTGTACCGTTTGTGTAATTGCTATATTAAAAGTGTGAAAACTAGTGCACAACTTGTGCAAGCTAGTAAATAGCTTGTGAAAGCTATTTCTTACCACGTGTTTTGACCTATATATAGGCTTGCTATCTTCATTATGAGATGATACTAAGAACTAAAGTGATATATATCTTTTCTCCTTCCCTTTCTTATTATTATCTTTAGTTAATTACTTTTATTTTATAACGCTTTCATGTACACATAATTTTACAAAATTGCTCATCTTATTATTTAATATTACTCCCTCCATCCTTTTTAGGTGTCATCTTTTTACTTTGCACTTGCATTAAGAAATTATGTAACTTTACCCTTCTACCCTCATTTATTTTTTTGGAACTCAAGTTTTCAATCAATGAATATGAATTAATTAATTTTAATTAATTAATCCAACCAATGAACATGAACCATTTACTTAACTTTTCTAAGTTGGTCAAATATATATTTTCAAGGCTAATAACTCATAAGGGTAAAAAAGGAACAATATGCTAATTTATGCATTAATTTTATGAAATGACAAATATTATGGACCAACTATTTATAGAAAGAGATGACATATAAAAAAAATGAGGGAGTAGTATATTATTCGTTAATATAATGAGATAATTGTCAAAAACACACCTAAACTATACCATTTTTTTGAGTTTCATACCTAAACTATTGCGAGTGTGAGTTTTATATCTAAACTATCACTTTTTAGCTTGAGAAACACGCCCATCATGGTGTGTGTAAATTGTAATACACTTTCTCTTTTATTTTAAAAAAATTATCACATCACACTCTACATGGACAAAACATTCAACCTTGACAAAATTAAATAAATTATTAGTATTAGTTAAAATTAAAAAATTATTATCCAAAAAAATAATATTTCTTTTATAAAATAAAATGTAAAATATTTTTTTTACCCCACTCCATCACTTCCTCTCACCATCCCTCCCCTCCCCACCCCACACCCCCGGCCATTTTTTCAGTTTTTTTTTTTAAAAATTTGTTTACTTCATCTTCTTCCCCCCCCCCCCCCCNAAACAAAGCTTTAAAATTATTATTATTTGGGGGGTGACTGGGGGGCTGGTTTGAGGATAGAGACAAAATAAATTGATTTTTGCAACAAAAAAATAATTTTAATTTGAAGTTGGAAGAGAGATTTGGAAAATGTTTTCCTTAAGTTTTGAAGGGAAGTCATTTTTCTTAAATTTGAGGAAAATGAGTTGATTTGAAAAACATTTTCCAAAATATTTAACCCAACCAAACATGAGAAAATTGGAAAACATTTTTCATACCAAACACACCCTAACTCTGTACTCTTTTTCTTTCACCAAAATTTCTTTAGTTAACATTTTATTAAGGCATCTTATCAATCAAGACATTATGAGGCGTGTGTACCGTGTGTATAATTGCTATATTAAAAGTGTGAAAACTAGTGCACAACTTGTGCAAGCTAGTAAATAGCTTGTGAAAGCTATTTCTTACCACGTGTTTTGACCTATATATACGCTTGCTATCTTCATTATGAGATGATACTAAGAACTAAAATGATATATATCTTTTCTCCTTCCCTTTTTTATTATTATCTTTAGTTAATTACTTTTATTTTATAACACTTTCATGTACACATAATTTTACAAAATACTCATCTTATTATTTAATATTACTCCCTTCGTCCTTTTTATATGTCATTTTTTTACTTTGTACTTGCATTAAGAAATTATGTAACTTTACCCTTTTATCTTCATTTATTTTTTTGGAACTCAAGTTTTTAATCAATGAATATAAATTAATTAATTTTAATTAATTAATTCAACCAATGAACATGAATCATTTACTTAACTTTTCTAAGTTGGTCAAATGCATATTTTCAAGGCTAATAACTCACAAGGGTAAAAAAGGAACAATATGCTAATTTATGCATTGATTTTATGAAATGACAAATATTATGGACCAACTATTTATAGAAAGAGATGACATATAAAAAAAAATTGAGGGAGTAGTATATTATTCGTTAATATCATGAGATAATTGTCAAAAACACACCTAAACTATACCATTTTTTTGAGTTTCATATCTAAATTATCACTTTTTAATTTGAGAAACACACTCCTCTTTTTTATACCACTCTCATCATGGTGTGTAATACACTTTCTTTTTTATTTAAAAAAAATTGTCACATCACACTCTACATGGACAAAATATTCAACCTTGACAAAATTAAATAAATTATTAGTATTAGTAAAAATTAAAAAATTATTATCCAAAAAAATAATATTTCTTTTGTAAAATAAAATGTAAAATATTTTTTTTACCCCACTCCATCACTTCCTCTCACCGTCCCTCCCCTCCCCACCCCACACCCCCAGCCATTTTTCCAGTTTTTTTTAAAAAATTTGTTTACTTCATCTTCTCCCCCCCCCCCCNTAATTTAGATATTATTTTATTTTAAAAAAAAATAAATTCTATCCACACACCTAACCCTCTGCTTCCAAATTTTATTCTTATTTTGTGTAGATAAATCATATCGAAAATATTTTTTATATGCTACCGCAAGATTTTTTTTTATTATTATTTATTTATGTTATATTAGGTACACTAGTAGAATTTTTTTTAAATATATGTATGTACATATCTAACATAAAATGAGAAAAACGTAAAAAAAAAATTAGAGCGGAGGGTTAAATAGGATGGGGTCAAATTTTTTTTTTTTTT
>NC_064282.1:6528814-6610625 GCF_019186545.1 Solanum stenotomum
CGTGGAGGAGGTGGTGGACTGGGGTAAGAAAAATAATTTAAGTTTTTAATTTTTTTTTTATGGATAGATTTTAATCTTTAATTTTTAATTAATATTAATAGTTTATTATTTAACTTTTGTCAATGTGGAATATTTTATTAATGTGGAATGCCATGTATCAAGGTTCTTTCAAATAAAAGAGAGAGTGCATTACACACACCATTGAGGTGTGTTTCTCAAACTTAAAAGTAATAGTTTAGGTATGAACTCACACTTTCAATAATTTAGGTATGAAACTCACACTTTCAATAGTTTAGGTATGAAACTCAAAAAAGGGGGTTAGTTTAGGTATATTTTTGACACTTATCTCTAATATAATCTCTTTAATTTTAATCTCGAGTTAAAAGTTTGGCACACAAACCTAAAGTTCTGAACAAATACGCAGGTAGGTGGAGAGGCGGCTATATAATTTTAATAGTATTGGCTTTGTGGAGTTAATATTTTTAAAGGGTCACTCAACTATAAGAAGTTATCTTGAAAAGTCATTGAATTATGTTATGTATCAATAAAATCACTCAACTTAAGACTTTTATTTTCAAAAATCACTCAACTATATTAATCATTAAAATAAATTTAATACGACAAAATAAATTATATTCCAACCGATGAAGCTTCAAATGACTGAGATTATTACCTGGATACGTGAAATGATAATCACCAAAACTTAAATTTGGCATATCAGTCGACCATAACTCAAGTCATGATTTTACTTTAATAGTAATACAATTTGAACTTTTTCTCTGCCAAGATCTTTATTTCTTTTTTTTTTTGTTCACAAGGAACCAAATGAAGAACCAGTAATAGCTATTAAAACTAATGTACTGGCTGCTCAAGGTGTTGACGAAGTTGTAATTGAAGGTATTAAAACTGCTGGATAATCTTTTGTTTAACTCCAAATCTAGAGGTAAAGTGCCATATAACAAAAGTAACTCCAAATCTAAGAGAGGTTGTTGAGGTTCATAAGAAGAAGATTAGAAATCATAGCAAAGTTTAGATATTATTTTTGTAATTTTTTGTGGTTACTTCAAACATCTATTATGTCATAATATATTTTTTGTTGGGTTCATGATTAAATGGCATAAGAAAAAAAAAATTGTCATGCTAAATTTGTTTTAATGATAAATTTAGTTGAGTGATATTTGAAGATAAAATTTTTAAATTGGGTGATCTTATTGATACAAAATAAAATTCAATGACTTTCTTAGATAATTTCTCATAGTTGAGTGACCTTTTAAGATATTAATTCCGCTATGTGATACCTTTTCCCCGTTAAGAGTGTTAAATTTAATTAATTTGTTATTATAAAATTATATATTTTTTAAAAAAATTATATTTTATAAATTATAATTATTATTATATCATTATGATGGAATATTATATTTTAAAATGTGAATTAAAATTCATGTAATTTAAATTTGAAAGCGTCATATAAATATGAAACAGAGGGAGAACTAGTATAGATACTACAATTACGAAGAATGTTGAAATGTTGTCAGAATCGAGTCTCTCTAGATATAAAGTTACTTTTGTTATGAAGCACTTTATCTTCAAGGTGGGACTTTTCCATGCAAACTCAAATTTAATCGAGCTTCAATGTGGATACCGAAACACGAAAATTGAAAAGAAAAGAAAAGAAAAGAAATGTTGTACTAGCCAGGGCCCAGTGTTTTTCTTGTTTCTATAGAAGGAATAAATATAATGTTCTTTTTCATTGATTAGGTTAAGAGAAATAATTAAATTGAGGAATTAGCAAATATTGCAAATTAATTAAAAAAAGTCTTATAGTCCATTTTTACCGAGTCCTATCGGAATGGACATCATATACAAATAAATGTGGCTATAAAAGTGACCACAATTACTTTATGAATCTCGAACAAACATCACTTGACAGACTCAAAAAAAAACAAAAATGGCTAGTTTTGCAAATTTCAAAAGTGGTCATGTGGTGTGCGTACCTTATCCAGCACAAGGTCACATAAGTCCAATGCTCAAACTGGCCAAACTTGTTCATCACAATGGCTTTTACATTACTTTTGTTAACACTGAATTTAACCACAAACGTCTTCTCCGGTCCAATGGTCCACACTCTCTCGATGGATTACCGGACTTCCGGTTCGAGACCATACCGGACGGCCTCCCATCGACAGACCATGACGTTGATGCCACACAACATGTTCCTTCTCTTTGTGCTTCTACATCTAAGAATTGTCTGGTACCATTTCGCAACCTTATTAATAAAATTAACGCGGAGGGTCCTCCAGTGACGTGTATCGTGTCTGATGTAATTATGAGTTTCACGTTGGATGCTGCTGAGGAGTTGGGTATTCCGGAGGTGTTGTTTTGGACTGCAAGTGCTTGTGGTTTCATGTGTTATTTGCACTATCATCACCTTGTTCAAAGAGGATACACTCCTCTTAAAGGTAATTAATTAATTTAACAATTCTACATCTACCTTGCCACGAATCTTCTTGTTTTTCCTTTCTGAACGGCCTCTTAATCTATCAAAATCGTATTAAATCTATGGCCATCAAAAATCTTTATACAAACAAGGATCGAGTTACTTAAAATAAATGCTGTAACTCATACTACATCATAATTTCCTTTTTAGAGTCAACTTTTGACTAACATTTTATGATATATGTTTTCATCATGTTCATATGCGAAAAATTGCAATTTATAGTACTTTTCGTTTAGTTTTTGAATAATTGAATTTTTTTGTTTAAAATATCGAATAATGTAATCTAATTCAACTTTAAAAATAATCAAATTGACTTTCGAAAAGCGCAACATGACAAATAAAAATGGACGGAGGGAGGGAGTAATAAGTAAATAAGCTTCTATAAATGATTTAAGTTATATTGCCTTCCTCCAACAATAGTTGTCTAGTTGTTCACTATACTATTTTAGAATGTCCAACAATACATATCTACTTTATGAAATTACTAGATAAGTTTACTTAATTCATAATTTACTCTTGTCATTAACTATAGTCACTTCCCATTAAAAGGTGTTATAGTAAAATAACCCTTCTATTTATAGTTTCTTAAAAAATGTGCAAAGTTAATAGTAAATAAATATTATTGGACAAAGGAAGTACTTATAAGATTCCTATGTTTCAATTTGTTTATCTTACTTTGTTTTTTAGTCCATTTTATTAAAAATGTCTCTTTCCTCTTCTTCTTTTTCAACAACTATTTACTTTTATCTTTCCACCTAGCATATTTAATACCATAAAATTATATGACACTTTTATACCTTATATATAAATTACTTACTTTTTAAGTTAAAATTAAACAAATAAATTTAAAAAAAAAATATATATATATATATATATATATATATCGCCAGCTAAAAAAATTCAACCTAAAAACATCATGAATAATATAATAAGATTTGAATCTCTTAGAAACGAAAGTTGGAGGGTTGGAGACTCTTTCTTTTTCGTACAAAATAATCATTTTCAACAATGTAGTTAGAGAATCGTATACGACTGTGAAAAGTAAAATTATTTCTCCTTTTGGTCCTAATCATAAATTAAAAAAAATAAATCTACTAATTAAAAACGTCCAACCGATACTTTTGATGGGACATAAGGGTCGAAAGCTGATTTAAATGCATTAAAGAAGACAAAAACTTTAAATCATCATATTTTTGAAACCTTATCCTTCCGGCGAGTGGTCAATTATGCTTATATTATGGGTGTATTTGGTATTTCTAAGCTAATTTTAGGGAAACCGTTCCAATTTAAGTAGTACTACATGCAATTAAAAGGAAAAAAATTATATTAGAACACGACTATTTGGAGCCCATAAATCAATAATATGGGCTCTCTCTATTCTATTATAAATCATTTACTTCCACCATTCATTTTTACTGGTCTTGACATAACTACTCCTTTCATTTTTTTTATTAGTTAAATTTTAATTTGACACACGTATTAAGAAAATAATATTTAAAATAGTGAATTTATTATTTGTCCTTATTAATTAATAAAGTATTAAACATATTTATACATTATATTTTTCAAAGATATTAACTCAATGTTAATAAATTCAGCATATATAATAGGCAAAAAAATTGTCCTTGCTTGATTTGTCAAAAATGACAAATAAAAAAAGAAATCAAATTAAGAAATATTTGACAAATAAATAGGTATGGAGGAAGTATTTTACAACTCTGTTTCTATTAATTGATAGTTTGTACTCATCTATTCATATTAACTAAACTTTTGGCAAGTTTTCATTGTTCAAAATAAATGAATTATTTAAAGTTCAAGATGAATGCTTGAATTTTTTTTTCATATTTGCCCTTTCATTCAAAAAAGTTTTATATTTTTTCAGATAAATTGCACTATTTACAAAAGTTATATTCATGATTTCGCACGAGTAATAGCGAAAAACGTGTTTTAAATTAAATATTCGAGTTCAAATTCATCATCTATCTCTGCTCATATATGTTTCTTTTTCTTTGAGTGTGCAGATGAAAATGACATTACAAACGGATACTTGGAAAAGACGATAGATTGGGTCCCTGGAATATTGAAAAACATGAGGTTAAGAGATTTTCCAAGTTTCATCAGAACAACAGATCCTAATGATATTATGCTTAATTTCTTCATAAATGAAACTGAAAGAATCTCTAAAGCCTCAGCTATAGTCTTGAACACATTTGATGCCTTTGAGCATAATGCCTTAAATGCCCTTTCCGCCATACATCCTCATATTTACACCATTGGTCCTTTACAGCTCATGCTCAATAACACAATTGATGAAAATCTCAAATCCATTGGTTCAAATTTGTGGAAAGAAGATTTGAGCTGCATTGAATGGCTTGATACAAAAGAGTCAAATTCAGTTGTTTATGTGAATTTTGGAAGTATAACTGTGATGAATTTTGATCAATTTATAGAAATGGCATGGGGACTTGCTAATACTAAGAAGCAATTTTTATGGATCATTAGGCCTGATTTAATTACAGGGGACTCTGTAAAATTGCCAGAAGATTTTTTAAGTGAAATTAAAGACAGAGGGATGATAGCCAATTGGTGTCCTCAAGAGAAAGTGTTGAAACATCGTGCGATCGGAGGGTTTTTGACTCACAGTGGATGGAATTCAACGTTAGAGAGTGTTTGTGCAGGAGTGCCAGTGCTTTGTTGGCCGTTTTTCGCGGAGCAACAGACGAATTGTAGGTACAGTTGTGTTGAGTGGGAGATGGGAATGGAGATAGTTGATCTGAAGAGAAATGAAGTTGAGATTCTTGTGAGGGAATTGATGGATGGCGAAAAGGAAAAGAAGATGAAGTTGAAAGCTATGAATTGGAAGGAGGAAGCAGAGAAAGCTGCTAGTCCAGGAGGTTCTTCTTGTATTAACTTGAACAATGTGTTAAATGAGGTGGCAAATGGTCGGATTTGATCAGACTTAGGTTTTATTTAAATGGGTCAAGTTCATAAAATATATCATGATCCATGTCTAAATTGTATTCAAAATAATGAGCGCTGTTACAGTCCGTATGCGTATTAATGCATTATTAGCTCTGATGATAGTCGTTAGTGTTTCGCCTTCTTGTGTAAGGAAAATGTGTTAGAGTGGATAAAAGTCTCATGAGCTAGCTTTTGGGATTGAGTAAGGTTCAAGTGGCATATCTTTATAAAATGGTTTCATGTACCACTATCGTTATCAATCTTTAATAAATATTTTTCATTTCTACGCAACATGAAGAAATAAATTTCGTTTTGAGAAAAGTCAATATGAAACGACGAGATAAATTTTTAGCACGTAATATTTCTCTTATTTATATTGAGTTGATACACTCGTCTGATACGATTGTGATGTTTCACAATTATTTGACTGACAAACTATTTAAATGAGAATTGGTGAGGCCAATGTAGTTTCTAGTTGGCTCTATTAATTGACAAGTCCTGTTCCATCACATATTTAACCCTGTACGTTCAAAATGATTTAAAAAGTTGAATAGTATAGGTAACACCAACAAGTTAAAAGACCATATCCAATTCAACACCAAATTTTACATCCAATTTTAAATTTGGGGCCTGTTTGGAAAGACACCCTGATAATTGAATTTAGTGTAATTGGTGTAATTACACTGTCTTGTCCTGTTTGGAAGGACATGCAATTACTTGGTCAGCAGGTAATTGACAGGGGTAATTACACTCTACAATTCACAGGCTAAGGCTGTGAATTGCTAGTAATTACATAGTGTAATTACCACCTGATTACTTTTTAATTTATTTTTTTATTTCTATTTTTATTTTTTTGTTTTAATTTTTTTTACTTCTATTATTTTAAGTTCTTTTTTTTATTTTTATTATTCTAAAAATTTGTAAAAGTTTATTTTTTATTTTATATATTTCATTTTCTTCTTGTTCTCAACCTTCCTTTACGTGATTCTATGTAATTTTCTCGTATTATCTATTTCTTTATGTCATGCTTATTTTCTCATTAGCATAATTTTATTAGTATTCTAATTTTTAAATTAAAATAGAATTTATTGTTAAGTAAGGATATAGACTTACGTTTTCTTTATTACGAAAAAATAAAAATAAATCATATTTATTGCTATGTTGAAATTTGTTATAAGAGTATTATGTTAAATTTTTTGTTTTGAATTTATAACCTATGTTATATTTTCAGTTTCATTTGTTTTAGTAATATTGAATTTACATTGCACGTCATTTTTTAATTAGACTTGATAGATTATATTTTTGTCAAACATTTAATAATTTATGACATTTTATTTATATATTATTCTTTTTATCAAACATGCATTTCACGACGTTCGTAGAAACTTCATATTTTTAGTTGTTACGATCAATTCAATTTAAATATATTAATTTGAAAAAATATAAATCAATTATTTTTTCATAATATTAGTTATAGAAAATATGTTTATTAATTAATATATTTTCAAAAGAGAATATATATCTTAAAAATTCAATTTAATGTCATTTATAAAGTTTCTTATTTGTCTAGTATAAATTTTAAATAATTAATTTTTATTTTAAAAATTTATTATAATTTTATGATTGCAATGTGCATCCAAACAGAACATGTGTAATTACACTGTGACATCCAAACACGACATGTGTAATTACAGTGTAATTACACTGTGGCAACCAAACAGGTCAGTGTAGTTACTAGACAGTGTAATTACTAGGTTAGTAATTACTACCCTAGTAATTACACCAATTCCAATTACCAAGTGGCTTTCCAAACAGACCCTTGGTGTTTTGAGCTCCAACCCACACCAATTTTTACATCAAATTTGGTGTGTGAATAGTGTTACACCAAATTGTAACACTATTCATCACACCAATTCACTTTTTAAATATTTTAATAATATTTCATTATACAAACTTTTAATTAAACATTATATAAATTGTATGTTTTAATTAAATCTCTTGTATATTTAATTATTTCTTATGTAATATTTTTATAATATTAATTTTAGATATAAAATTTAGCTTTTTTATAAATTAATTTTTCTATATATGACTTTTTTTAAAAATTAAATTTATTTAATTTTATTATAAATTATCAATTTCAACAATTTCTAGCTCGATATAAAATAATAAAGGACAAAGAAGCTCATTTTGAACTACGTAATGCATTAATAGAGCATTTATAGGAGCACCGTAGTGATCTTGAAAGTTGAATATTTATGTAGAATTTAAAATAATTTTTCAATTATGTAATGTTTATTTAATTGTATTTCATTAATGATTTCACTTTTATTTGTATTATCCATTATTATGTATAATGTATAATATTTGCTAGCAATTTATATTATTTAAAAAATTATGGTACAAAATAATTTTATATTAANTCTCAAGAAAGATTAAATAATTGGCTATAATAAACTTCATAAAAAATATATATTTGAATTAAGGCCTCCATTCGAATTTGGCTTTAGGCCACCAATTTATTAGAGCCACCCTTGAATTGAGTAAGGTTCAAGTGGCATATCTTTATAAAATGGTTTCATGTACCACTATTGTTATCAATATTTTTCATTTCTAAGCAACATGAAGAAATAAATTTCGTTTTGAGAAAAGTCAATATGAAACGAAGAGATATATTTTTAGCACGTAATATTTCTCTTATTTATATTGAGTTGATACACTTGTCTGATACGATTGTGATGTTACACCAATTATTTGACTGACAAACTATTTAAATGAGAATTGGTGAGGCCAATGTAGTTTCTAGTTGGCTCTCTTAATTGACAAGTCCTGTTCCATCACATATTTAACCCTGTACGTTCAAAATGATTTAAAAAGTTGGAATAGTATAGGTAACACCAAGAAGTTAAATGATCATATCCAATCCAACACCAAATTTTACATCAAATTCTAAATTTGGTGTTTTGAGCTCCAACCCATACCAATTTTTACATCAAATTTGGTGTGTGAATAGTGTTACACCAAATTGTAACACTATTCATCACACCAATTCACTTTTTAAATATTTTAATATTATTTCATTATACAAACTTTTAATTAAATATTATATAAATTGTATGTTTTAATTAAATCTCTTGTATATTTAATTATTTCTTATGTAATATTTTTATAATATTAATTTTAGATATAAAATTTAGCTTTTTTATAAATTAATTTTTCTATATATGACTTTTTTTAAAATTAAATTTATGTTAATTCTATTATAAATTATCAATTTCAATAATTTCTAGCTCGATATAAAATAATAAAGGACAAAATGAACTACGTAATGCATTAATAGAGCATTTATAGGAGCACCGTAGTGATCTTGAAAGTTGAATATCTATGTAGAATTTAAAATAATTTTTCAATTATGTAGTGTTTATTTAATTGTATTTCATTAATGATTTCACTTTTATTTGTATTATCCATTATTATGTATAATGTATAATATTTGCTAGCAATTTATATTATTTAAAAAATTATGGTACAAACTAATTTTATATTAAACGATTATAAAAGGAAATAATACGAATTATATATGGTGAATGTTTTAGAAAGAATTTGTTTTATGATATAAGAAATAATAATATAATAATGAATAGAGAGAAAAATATTCTTTTTTGGTGTAAAATTTGGTGCAGTGGGTTGGAGTTGATTACACCAAAAATAGTCTTGACATCAAATTTGGTGTAAAATTTGGTGTTTGGGTTGGAGATGCCCTAATAATCATATATAAAACCTAAATTAGTCAAGTTCAACAGTGCTTAGACCTTTTTCAGGAAGATTATGAGCCTATTTGGATTGATTTAAAAGTTGGTCAAATTTATTTTTAAGTTATTTTTAGCATTTGAAAGTATTTGACAAAATTAAAAATAACTTAAAATAAATTTATAATAAATTTAAAAAAGTTTAAAAATCAAAAGTAGGTCTCCCGCTCCCCCTATTTTTTATTTTTTGACTTAAAAGTTATTTAAATCTGACTTTTTATTTTTAACTTAGAAAATAATTACCTTTTTTAAGTCAATTCAGACTGAGTTCTATTATCTAATAATTATTTGATTATTTAAAGTATTATGAGAGTAAAAAATATCGTGTCAAAGTTAAATATTGAAAGATGACAGAGGGGGTCCTTGTCATTTTCTGTTTTAATCATTCTACTAATTAACTGAATAATTGGATAGAAGTACATCTTTCACTAATTTATCTAAGCTCAAGCTTGATGAACCCTCAATTCCAGTAGCTTCTTCTGCTAATATTTTCCATTCACTTGCCTTTTTCTTCACTTCCTTTCCTTTATCTCCATCCATCATTTCCCTTATAATTTTTTCCACTTCATCTCTCTTCACATTCTTGTCAATTTCCATACCAACACCCCATTCATCACATGCATACCTGCACATGAAAATCAAGAAATCTTTTATTTTAAATCCACCCTACATAGTCTGTTGAGATCGACTGAACCCATTGATTGTATGTTATATCATTCAGTATTACTAGCTATAATATGCATATTTGGTTTAATTATATATATAAAAAATTACAATGCTAAAATAAAAAGGAATTTCCAATGTGACAAACTTGAAAATTTTGAAAGATTAAAGTTATATATATAATGAATTGCTATCAGTAACCACTTAGAGAGGTGTTGCCTAATTTTAGAAAGAAAAAAGCAAGCTAGATGTAAGATTCAAATTTATAACCTTAACTCATAGAGGTGCACCCAATCATCATTGCATTATTTGATACGTCTAGTGAGGGTTCACACATCTATATTTAAGTGTTTTTTTAAAAACATAACACTAATATATATGATTTCAGGAGGGAAGCATGAGTTCACTTGAACCTGATGACCCCATTCTGCATACGCCTATGCAAATAGTAATTGATGCCCAAGAAACAAACATATAAAGTTTATTGGGCCAAAAAGGATAATACGTGTCATGAACTTGGACTATAACCGAAAGTCCAAATATACATGTAATATGATGCATATATAATTAATGATTAAAAGAAAACATGCATTACCTGCAGTTTATGTGCTGATCAGCAAAAAAAGGCCAGCAAATCATCGGTACGCCACTTCCTATACTCTCCATCACTGAATTCCATCCACAGTGAGTAAAAAATGCATCGATTGATGAATGTTGCAAAACTTGTTCTTGGCAACACCATCTTGAAATCAACCCTCTTTCTTTCGTTTCTTCTATGAATTCACTTGGTAAAATTATAGAATCATCACCAATAACTGCATCAGACCTAATTACCCAGAAAAAATTCTTCTTACTATTAGCAAGTCCCCATGCAAATTCCATGAGTTGGTTTTTTGTCAATACTGTTATGCTACCAAAATTCACATAAACCACTGATTTTTCCTCTTTAGAATTTAGCCACTTGACACAATTCTCATCTTCTTTCCATAAATTGGCTCTAAGGAATTTTAGGCTTTTTTCTTGTAGTTGATTAGTGAGTAATTGAAGAGGTCCAATTGTGTAAAGTGGAGGACAAATTAAGGATAAATCACTCAACACATTAAATTCAAGTGCATCAAAAGTGTGGAAAATAATAGCTGAGGCTTTTGAAGCTCTTTCAGTTTCTCCCATAATAAAATTCAACATTTTGTCATTTATATTTGTGGTTCTGATTTGGCTAGGAAATTCTCTAAGACGAAGATTTTTCATACTTGGCATAAAATCTATAACCGTGTCCAAATAACCATTTGTAATGTCACTTTCATCTGCATAGAAAATAAAACAAGGCATATTATATTTATTATATTACAAGAGAAGATCAACTTGGACAAATTATTTATTTTTCTAACATATATAGTTGGTCCACGAACTGTTTCGAATAACAAACATGGTTACAAATAGATTAATTTCACTCCGTGGTCATTCAACTTTTTTAAAAAATATTTATAAATAAAACCAAAACTTAATTCAACTTCACATATGCACCAATTATATAGAAAAAAATATTTTACTGTTACAAAAATTAGTTTTATGCTTTTTTAGCGGAATAAACTAAAAAGTTGAATAACCGACCTGATTATATATAAGGTAGAATAAACTAAAGAAGATTGTATTTTAAAGAATTCTAACCTTTGAGAGGCAAAATTCCGTTTTCAATAAGTAGAGGCAAATGTTTATTGCACATGAAACTGCAAGCATTTGTAGTTCTGAAGCTAACACTTGGCACACCAATTTCTTGAGCAGCTAACAAAGCAAATGTCATAATTCCATCAAATATTATGCAAGTAACTGGAGGAACATTAGATGAATTATTATTAATCTTGATTAAAAGCTCTCTAAATGGTGCTAAACAATTTTCTTTTGTGGATAAACAAAGAGAAGGAATATGCTGTGTAACATCAGCATCAATAAGAGGAAGTCCATCTGGAATTGTTTCAAAGATGAAATCTTGGAAATTATTATCAAGAAAAAAAGGGGTTTTGGATTTGAGTAATCTTTTGTGATTATATTCAGAGTTGACAAATGTTATGTGAAAGCCTTTAGAGTGAAGAAGAATGGAAAGTTTTAGCATAGGATTTATGTGGCCTTGTGATGGAAATGGTATGCACACAGCATGAGCTTTTTGGGATTTTTTACCTTCATTATGACACTCCATATTTTTCTTTGTTTTCTATATTTGAGTTTGTAGCTCATGAATAGTCATCTAGAATTTATATAAGTCATGTGATTCTCTTTGTACTGGTTTGTATTTGGTTTAATTTGATAGAAGTCATTTTTTTCATAAAAATTATTTTTATGTAATTAAAATATCTGTGTGTTTAGTTACGTGAGGCATCTTGATTCATGGTGGGCTGATGAGCACCAATCAAACAAGATTGACAAGTTTTTAGGTTGACAACTTCTTATAAATGAGGTGTACATAATATCGTAAATACGTCAGATAATAAGAAGAAAATGAAGAGCTTTATCAGGCATAATTCAAATTTACATGATCCTCGCACTTAATTTGTATGTATTGTATAAAAATATTTATTTATAAAAGTACCCTCCACAATTATGATGGAAAAGATGTAAACGTGCTTGAGGGTTAATTGAGTCTTTAACCATGCTAATACATGTATTAAATCCTTTGCATTACTAATACCTAGAAATTCATGGTATTAGTAATACACTCATCAATACACAATACAATGTGTAACTAATATTTGCATTAGTTATACATAGCATAGAAACATATATCAAACAAGGTACTACTAATACACAATGCAAATATTATTTTTGTTAATACACTCTACCGAACGTTTTCTATACATGTGGGCGTGAGTGGTGATTGAATGGTGAATACATTTTTTGAAAAAAATATATATATTAAAGATCAATTATTATATATATTAACAAATGGGAGACTGTTTAACTGTGATTTTTGAGTAGTACAGATTAATAATAATGTTAAACTGTTAGCTATAGTATATAAAATTAGAAGAGAAGACAATTGTTGGAAAAATAATTACTTTTATTTTTTCTGGTTTTGAAGGAGAATATTCCATCTTTCGATAACAAAACGTCAAAAAATAAGTTTCTAATAAAAAATATTTTCCTGTTAAACAATTTATGGGCGTACCAACAGACGTGGGCTGTCATAATTAAGTGAAAGATACCAAGAAAATAGACAAAATCAGACGTAAGAGAATCAATTTATTTTTTTGTATTGAACGTTATCAACAAGAAATATTTTCTCTCACTGTTTTCACCACACATTATGCACCTACCATCCACAATTATCATATTTCTGGTAAATGATTTAAAAATATATTTTTTTCTTTCTACTAATATGAATGTTCTTGTTAATTAAATTGCTTGGTAAACCAGATAATCCATTCAAGATCTGGCTATTGTCTTTTGCACTCACATGAGCAGAAATTTTGTACACATTGGAAGTGAGAAAAAGACAATACATTATAAATAACACTTTGGTATTGAAACAACAACAGGGGTGGTGGCGCAGTTGGCTAGCGCGTAGGTCTCATAGCTTCTGAGTAATCCTGAGGTCGAGAGTTCGAGCCTCTCTCACCCCATTTAATTTTATATGCTCTCCACTTTTTCTTTTTATCCATCTTTCACTAATATACTTTATTTTATCCATCTTTCACTAGTATACTCTTTTCTTTTTTCTAATAACCAAGAACCAGATAACTCTGTCTACCAAGACTAGAATAGTAGATGGAAATGTTTTATGTCTCCGCTTATACCCTCTCTTTTTTTTCTCTCCTCACAGCTATCACATCGTTGATATCTGAAATCAGGGTCATATATTGTGTCAGCCGTTACTATTTCATAATACTTGTATCTCTCTCTGTATATAAGTGATGAATTGAGAAAAAGAGAGGATATGTAGGTGCTTCTGCCTTAGTGCTCTATCCAGGACTGAAAAAACAGTGTGATGCCTTCATCACGTCGGGGAAGACGATCTGCAACTCTTCATCTCGCGAATTAACTTTTGAGGTAAAAGTCAAACTGATCCATGTTAATATGCACAAGAACTTCTCCTTCCCGGCCTTTCATTTTGGGTAGGGAGGACAAAAGTTACTACTTGTTTCCTTCTCATATAAACAAAATGAAGAAAAGGGCAGGGAGAGTTCACTTCCTTTATGTTTTCAATTAGTATTACTTGAGATTATCGAAAAAATTAAAACATAAACAGTAACAAAAACAAGCAGAGCATTATCGAGTAACAACCAGAAATCAAATTCATCTGGGATTGGGGAAAAACTCCAAACTAAAAATATGGAAGAGGTTATTGGATAACACAGCTTACATGTAACCTCAGAGTAGTTTTGATGGAGAAGAAAATGATAAAATATTGAGACATCAACAATCTTAGCTCAGCCCTCTTGATCTTTTCCAGCATTTCACTGGGTGTAGGTACAGTACATAACACAAAATCAAACCTCAAAATTGTCTATGTCTACGACTATACTATGTAGAGTTCGAGGAATCAACATTAATATCGGTGTGCCAGTAGGTAGAGCATACCAGAATATTGATCATTGGAAGTATTAGAAAGAAAAAACAACCTGGTTGCTTCAGCTACAAGCTATCTCTTACTGTTGGTAGCAGCTTTAGGCTTGTTTAGATTTGCAAGTTCTTCTATGAGCTTTCTTTCTTCACTACTCAACCGTTTTGGAATCTCAACTTGCACTCTCACCAATTGATCACCTCTCATATTTGGTTTGCTCAGGAATGGCACCCCTTTTTTGGCCATCACCAATGTTGTCCCTGGTTGGGTACCTGCCGGAATCTTTAGATCAACCATCCCATCTACTGTAAGAACCTTCATAGTTGTACCCAATATCGCATCAATGTAAGAAACTTTGCAATTGTAGAGAATATTGGTGTCATCTCGTTTTAATACTGGATCCGGGAGGACTTCAATCATGACAAAAAGATCTCCGGGGGGTCCACCTCTCCTTCCTGCATTACCTTCTGAACGAACCCTTAAACGGCTACCCGAATCTACACCAGGTGGAACTTTCAAGCTAATGCGTTTTGACTTCCTCACTCGGCCATCACCGTTGCAGGTGCCGCAAGGAGTAGAAATCTCTCCAGTCCCCCCACAAGAAGAGCATGTTGTCACCTGCTGGAAAACACCTAGTGGGGTCCTTGCTGAGGACACAACCTGCCCTTGCCCACCACAAGTATTACAGGTCGACGGTTTAGTCCCAGGTTTTGCACCTGATCCATCACAGGTACCACAAGTTTCAAGCCTGCTAATTTCAATCTCCTTCTCAACCCCAAATACAGCTTCTTTGAAATTCAAAACCAGATTATAGCCCTGGTCTTCACCTTCTGTGGCCCTGCTCCGAGAACCTCTACCTCCCATACCACCCATGCCACCCATACCACCAAAGCCATCGAACAAAGACTCGAATAAATCAAAGGCATTGCTAAAATCCTACGAATAAAGAACAATAAGTCGAAAAAATTATTTAGGTAAGATAACCATCTGCTACTATTGTTATATCTTCTTATAAAGTAAGAAATTCTCACCCCCATGCCCGCGCCAGCTCCTTTAAGACCAGCCTCCCCATATTTATCATATATGGAACGTTTCTCATCATCGGACAAAACCTATTGCAAAACATTAAATGTCATAAGAAGTCCTTGAGATATTCTCCATTATGGTCGTTAATTGTCGGTTACCTTTTAGTGGAACAAAGAGCACCAAGAAAAAGAACTATACCTCATATGCATTGCTGATCTCCTTAAATTTCTGTTCAGCTCCAGGTTCTCTACAATAAGGAAAATATGAATGCACATATAAGGATCTTACATTCTGTAAAGAAAAAAAATATAGATCGCAAATGACAGTGCACCTTCATATGAATGTACTTAAATATGTCAATAGGAAACTAAAGCTTGTAAGTTCAACTAATAAACACTTACTAGCTATCCCAACATGATATGTTAGCGTGACCTTTCCAGTATTATGCTCTATATTGGGAAAAGTTAATTTTTTTATTTCTTGGGTCATTTACAGTGACCAAATACTCACTGCTCTAAGCCCCCCGCCTTGTTTTTTACTAATAGAATTAATAACTCGTATAATTTGTGGATGGAATCATATGGATATGTTCTGCTGATTTCCATGTAGTTCAAACATAAAACAGAAAGGCCAAAAAATTATCGTAAAAAAGCATGTTAATAAAACATATTTACATATAAAGAAACATAAACAGAAAGGCCTCAAATAATGCCGTTTTTCAATGAAAGATGTGACAAATACCATGGCAATCCCTTGCAGCATTTTAAATATTTACGCACTCAAAAAATATATATATATAACCTGGATTAAAAAAATCTAGACAAGATATGCTATTAAATGGTAAATTCACAATTTCACATATCCACTCCAAAATTCTTCATTCATCTTCTGCCATAACTATTCCTTAAGTCTGAACCTTCATTTTCTAGTTTCTACTATTATTCTACGCACTAAATAAGGAAAATCAAAGTTCATAAAGAGGTCAATCATGTGTTCTTGAGCAGGTACAACAAGATACAAAAAAATTAAAGCTAGAGAAAAAGCCAAGTATGTGCTACTCTAAATCATCTTTGGGTTCGCACAGGGTAAAAACCCCACTCCTAATGCCATAGCTCGCAAACCACACAAGAGAACCTGCACTAGGCATACCCGGTGCAACTGCTCGACCCAGAAGGCAGACCCCTTGCTTTTGCTGGCAAGGGGTTTCGAACTTGGGACCTCCAACATGGAAATCCCAAGCCCAAACCACTGGACCACCCTGAAGGGTCAACAATAAGACCATAGTAGAAAGCATCTTAATCTCAAATTTCCAGGAACTATGAGCAAAATCAGTGAAAAGACTCAATCATTCTGAGCTTGAGTAGGTAAACACGGCTCTTCAACAAAATAAAGTAGTAAATTTAAAGCTAGAGAAATCCAATATATTCTACTTTATACCATCTTTCAACAAGAAAATCATAGTAAAAGGCATCACATCTCAAAATTCCAGAGACTATACTCACTTGTTCACATCTGGATGGTAACTCCTTGCAAGCTTTCGATAAGCTAAACAAGAAAAAACAGTTGATCAGAAAAATAACATGAATGCAATGATGAATGTATCTTTTTCAACTACACAATTCTTGAGTAATATATCAGTAGTTCTAATTTACAGTCAAAATTCAAGGACATAAATGATTAGCGAATTCTAGAAGACAGAATATGTAAACGACTAGGTGACAATGCTAAATTTGAAATTCTCTAACTTCTAAAGTTTCTAGAGAGACCAAATTTCAGGAGGCCAGGTTTGAAATTGCATACAAAGAAAATAAAACTACTTTCCAACAAGAAGGATAACTCTTGTTTACACATTATATACCAGATATTCTGATTTTTTTTTTTTGAGAAAGTTAACTGGTATACCAGATATTCTGATTCTCACTACTACTACCAAAACAAAATCAATGCACAAAAACAATTAAAGAAATATTCACCATCAGCATCAAATGAAGAAAGCAATACACTATTCAGAACCTTATCTCTTAACAAATACAGAGATTGGCCAGAAAGGTTCATTATACAGAACCAACTAGAAGCTAGAATGAACTTCGTTGAGGAAACTTGAAAGCAGAAAATAGAAAAGAAAAGAGCGAAGAATGTACTCACAACTTTTGATTTCTGATTTGCTAGCATTTCTAGATACACCAAGGACATCATAATAATCCTGTGAAGATGTAACAGCATTAAACCAGCTTTACTATGCTATATATTTACAAACTCACACACAAACATAAATGCAACTCAATATCAGCATAGCATCTTACTTTTTCAGCTCTAACAACTATACTGGTCCCCCTTCGTTGATAGTGGTTCTTGTTTGATACTGAACTGAAAAGTGCTTGCAGGGATTCTTGACAAAAAAGGGTTGAATTTGGGGATGCCAATGCCCTTATCTTGCTTGAGAAACTGCATAGACAATAACAAGGTCAATAAGTGTGGGCAGATGCCATCTGCTGGCTAAGCAGGTAGATATGGCAATCGTCTCTTGGGTCAGAAAACATGCCAATTTCATATACTTCTTAGATGTAAATGGTTTGATTATTCTTTTAGATAACAGAACAATCCCCGAGAGCTAACTGGTGCAAAGTTTGAACCTCGGTGAATAATGGATTCATCTCTCTACCCTTCTCCACTTACATCATTTCTTTATGGACTAGCCATGGGGCTGGACTGGACCAATGTCTCGTTTGTCTTTCATCAGATAGTAGGGGGGATTATAATTGTGTTGTGGTTAACACAAACAGACATGATTTATGGGTATGACGTAAGACCATCAAGTTACACTTACATATATCTATAGATTCTTTTTCAGAAAAAATCAGAAACTCTTTAAAGTCAACGTGTATCTTTCACCTTATACCATTCAGAACAATATGTAACTTTCATCTTTCATACAGAACTCATATGATACTGCTGCATCAACTTTTACTGAGATGCATCATGGAACCCCAACCTTTGTTCACTACATGATCACCACTACACTAGAACTCCAGAAGTATTCAAAAGTTATAGTTGGAAGTCTAATTCCATGTATGGGTAAATACATTTGTCAATGGAAACTGCTAATCTCCAAAAGAGTAACATTAATGACACAATCATTTGTTCTGGCTTCTTAAAGTTGAACTGTAGGACAGTTTTCTATCAAGGTTACAACTAAATGGTTAATGCAAGAAATTACTCTTATAACTGTCATGAAGTGCTGTAGGTTCAAATCTACAGCCTACCTAAAATTCTGAGTCATAACAAAAACATGTACCAGTTCAAGACGTTAGACATCCTTATTCAGAAGAGGGCCAAAAAATAATTAAATAGTATCACCAATTACGTTAACTTTTAGCAAACAAAGTTCGCATAAATGACTTAAAAATATAGAGTTTAAATCCAAAAGAATACATTAGAGATGAGGCTGTGAAGTTAACCAAGCATACGTAAATAGAAGGTCAGTCCACAAGAATGAATTCACAACATACGAGAATTTGAAAATGAATAGAATATATTCGGCAAAAGGGTTTGGGGTGCTTCTATATTGGTTCGATGTAAACGGCACATCTTAAACTTCTGTGTCTGCGCCCTAACAAATATATGGCCCATTCTCGGTGTTTCTTTTTATTTACCACGTAAATATATTACTTAATAATGTGTGTGTTGATTTCAACTCAAACATACCATATAAAATAGGTGGTCTAAAATCAGTTGTCACAGGTAATACAGAAACATTTCCAGATAAAATCCATAAAATTTCCAAAGAAATCATATTTCTTATACAATAAATAAGTGGTTTCATGTTCAAAAATGCCTCAGCATGACTCACCAAAATGGAGATGCTGATAATTTATTTGTAACAGGAAATTTTGGCACAGACTGAGGCTGAACTCCCCACCGAGTAAGCCATGTGCTTCCACAAGGTATGATTGCCATCTAATATACTGCAAGTACAAAAAAAGCATCACATTAGAATGAGTTTAATTGAGGAACACTTTGGAAGTTGAATTATTTCCACTTAAAACACTACGAGTGAGGTAGTTGTAGAATAAAAAGGACTACATTCAGAAGGCAAAGGACAGATTTTAAAAACGTCTTTCTGCTAATCCAGAAGAAGATAAACAAAAGGAAAAGATCCACCATAATTTACAATAATTGAAAGTAATAAAGAATCTTTCGCTACATACAAAGAAACTTGGACAGCCAATCTTGCACTGTTTCATTATTCTTTATAGGTAAATACAGATGGAGTAATAATCAATTAAGCAAAGAATATTTCTATAGAGAAGAACAACCCTCCCCACCCCAAAAATAAGCATTACTCTGCACCAACTCCTGGTTATTTGTGGTAAGATAAAATTAGATGATATTTGTGGTAAGATGGAAATTAGATGCCATTTATCATTCCCAGTGGTTTGGAGATAAAGATTCAAGAAGCTCATTACAAGCTTCCACTTTCCACATTGAGGTAATTATTAACAAGAAACACAAAAACCCTAAAGAACTTATATTAACAAATAATCAAATGAAAAACACAAAATTAGACACATAATCTAGAAAGCAAATATGAAAATGTTCAGATTTTTAGAGCAGAGCATAGTATAAAAGAAATAGAAATTGTCGCCCATATATAAAAAAAGTCAATACAGGTAGACCAGTAATATGTTTCCTCAATTTACGTCTTTACCGAACACAGATACAGTTTATTAATAACCTACAAAAAGACTGAACTCTGTAGCAGACCTGTTACTGAGATTGGCCGGAATTTTGCGATGTTTACGCGCCGCTACGGCAACGGCAAAGGCGGCGGTAGTTGTGTGGTGGTTGAGAGGAGTGAGGGAGCAAGTCTGGTTGGGAAGATGAGGCTCCGAAAGAGAAGAAAAGAGAGAGCTTTCGAGAAGAGGGCTATCTGTAGTTATACTTGTACCACTAACATTAGGCTTCTATATTGGTTCGCTGTAAAACGGCACATCTTATACTTCTGTGTCTGCGCCCTAACAAATATCTGGCCCATTCTCGCTGTTTCTTTTTATTTATTTATCACGTAACTATATTAGACTACACTTAGGGTCTGTTTGGAAAGTCACCTGATAATTGAAATTAGTGTAATTACTAGGGTAGTAATTATTTCAGCCTAGTAATTACACTGACCTATTTGATTGCCACAGTGTAATTATGTTGTAATTACACATGTCCTGTTTGGATGTCACAGTGTAATTACACATGTTCTGTTTGGAATTTGGATACACAATTGCAATCATAAAATTATAATAAATTTTTAAAATAAAAATTAATTATTTAAAATTTATACTAGACAAATAAGAAACTTTATAAATGACATTAAATTAAATATTTAAGATATATATTCTTTTTTGAAAATATATTAATTAATAAACATATTTTCTGTAACTAATATTATGAAAAATAATTGATTTATATTTTTTCAAATTAATATATTTCAATTGAATTGATCGTAACAACTAAAAGTATGAAATTTCTACGAACATTGTGAAATGCATGTTTGATAAAAAGAATAATATATAAATAAAATGTCATAAATTATTAAATGTTTGACAAAAATATAATTTATCAACTCTAATTAAAAAATGATGTGCAATATAGATCAATATTACTAAAACAAATGAAACTGAAAATATAACATAAGTTATAAATTCAAAACAAAAATTTTAACATAATACTCTTTTAACAAATTTCAACATAGCAATAAATATGATTTAGTTTTAGTTTTTCTTAATAAAGAAAACGTAAGTCTATAACTTACTTAACAATAAATTTTATTTTAATTTAAAAATTAGAATATAATAAAATTATGCTAATGAGAAAATAAGCATGGCATAAAGAAATAGATAATACGAAAAAATTACATAGAATCACGTAAAGTAAGGTTGAGAATAAGAAGAAAATGAAATATAATAATATAGAATGAAAAATAAACTTTTACAAATTTTTAGAATAATAAAATTAAAAAAAGAACTTAAAATAATAGAAGTAAAAAAAAAAAAAAAGTAATCAGGTGGTAATTACACCATGTAATTACCAGCAATTCACAGTCTCTGCCTGTGAATTGTAGAGTGTAATTACCCCCTGCCAATTACACCAATTACCTGCTGACCAAGTAATTACATGTCCTTCCAAACAGGACAAGACAATGTAATTACACAAATTACACCAAATGCAATTACCAGGGTGTCCTTCCAAACAGGCCCTTAACAATGTGTGTGTTCATTTCAACTCAACACATGTCCTATAGAATAGGTGGTATAAATTATTATTTTTTTTTAAAATCGTATATATTGATATTTATCGAATATAAAATAAATTTTATTATTTAAAAATTTTGTAAGTTTTTATAATACGAGTACAATCTTTGTTGAGATTTTTGAAGGCTATTTTATTCATAAACTTTAGCTCACACTTATTTAAAGAACTAGACTCGATGTACGCGCTTTGCACGTAATCAAAGCACATATCTCATCTAATGACAAACATTATAGAGAAAAATTAAATTTAGTTACGAATTTCATCGATAAATCACTCGTAAAAAAATAATTTCATAATCTAATTATTATAATTCTTGTACAATTGAAATTCTCACATAAATTGAGATAAACAATTACTTCAATATTAAAATAACAAATAGTGTTGTAAATAAAGCTCTACTCTTATTTGATAAGAGATGGAGTATTGTTTTAACTAATTAGAGAGTACTAAATATTAGGAATTTTTAGGTATTAGAAATAGTAAAAGGGTGAAAATATGAGAAATTTAGTAATAATAATTTTCCTACTTATTCTCCTATTAAATCCCTTTTTTAAATTATTTTAACCTATGTATATATATATATTTAAAAACTCCATAAACATAAAAGAAGTACAAAGCGTCCATAACTTTCATAATGTGAACTTGTAAAAATGTCAATAAATAAATGTTTTATTAAAAAATAGATATTTCAAATAACTACTCAACTTTGCATACTTCACTTAGAAAGTCACTTACATTATGTATACTTTACTTAGAAAGTCACTTACATTATGTATACTTCACTTAGAAAGTCACTTAACTTTAAGTTGTTTACCTAGAAAGTTACTCAACTTTATTTTATAACTTAAAAGTCACTCGACTGTTGATATTTCACTTACAAAAAATCACTCAACTATTGATATTTCACTTAAAATGTCACCCTACAAATTTAAATCATTTATTTGTTAAATTTTGTTGAAATCTAATTATTATTTTAAATTAATTTTTAAAAAATAATAAAATATTTATTTTAATTATCTTATCGACCTTCTTCAATTATTTAATTACTTTTTAAAAAAAAAATGTACAGTGGCATTTTTTCAGTATGTTTTAGTAAGACAATTGCTAGAACAGAAAAGCAAAAAAAAATTTCTCTCAACTGCTACTGTACATTTAAAATAGCAATATTTTATTATTTTTTACTAAATTAGTAGCAATGCTATTGTATGTTTTAATTCTAATTTGTCAATGGCAACTGTATGTCTAAAATAGAAATCTTTTATTAAACTAAAATGAGTAATCAAAAAGATGCGGTAGCGATATTTTTTTTAAAAAAAAAATAAAATTTAAGAAATTATATTTCAACAAAATTTAATAAAATAATTAAAATGAGCATCTTTTTATTTTAAAAAAAATTAATTTAAAACGAAACTATATTTCAACAACATTTAATGAAGAAATTATTTAAATTAGTTGGATGACTTTCTAAATAAAATATCATTAATTAACTGACTTTCTAAGTGAAATATCAATAATTGAGTGACTTTTGAGTTATAAAATAAAGTTGAGTAACTTTCTGAGTGAAGTATGCAAAGTTGAATGACCATGTGAGATATTATATTATATAGAATAAGAGTCTGTTTGGACGGACTAAAAAGTAGTTTTTAAATCAAAACATAAAAAATCAAACTTAAAATTATTTTTAAGAAAAAAAATAGTATGAACAGTCCTACTTTTGGCTTTTAACTTTTTGAAAGTAATTTTAATTTATTTTAACTTTCCCACCACTTCTAAAAGCTAAAAATGATTTTAAAATAGATCTGACCAACTTTAAGTCAATTCAAACCGGCTCTAAATTTAATTTCATTGAGAAGTTGCAAATTTTTTGAATTATTTTTTTTAAGAAAAATTAAACGTGAATCGTACTTATCTCGAGAGTTATAAATTACAACAATTTTACCAACCAAAAAAAAAAAAAGGAAAAATGAAGAGACGACTAAACCTAATTAAAAGATGTTCGAAAATATAAGAACTTAATTTTCAAAGGCGATATGTATGTATGTATGGAAAAATTATTGAAATACATGTTTTATGTTTTCCTTGTTTCCAATATTTCCTTCTATTTTTAAAATTCTCTAAAATCCCTTATTTTTTTAATGAATTCGAGCTACATATTAATGTATTAGAGCCAGTATTTAATGTATCCGAACTACATATTATGTATCCGATTTATGTTATAATGTATCCGAGATACTCTTTAATGTATTCGAGCTACATATTATGTATCCGGTTTGTGTTACTTTTTAAGGGATTAATGTAATTACAAACTAATACGGGATAGATTGTAATTTCATATTAAAACTATGAGATTTATGTAAGTTATACTATAATTATATCAAATTTTTTGACCTATTAAAATTAAATAATAATTGGAGAAAAATATGAAAAGACGATTTTGTCTAAAGCAAAATCTTTTAATGAAGGGCAAAAAATTCAAACAACATTTTTAAGGGCCTTCATATTATTATTTTTAATATAGATAAATAACATACAGTATTTTGCAAAAGACATCTGAATTTATTGGAAATAATTATATTTTGATAATATGAAAAAATAATTGACAATATAGCCAATTCGTGTAAAAAGGTGAGTTATTTTTCTATCATAAAAATTAGTTTAATGATATTAATAGGCTGTATGATTATATGTGAAAAATAGCGTACCCAACACTTGAACAGATTTGCATTTTACTTCGTTATTTATTCCATAAATGTCTCGTTAGGCCCATTTGCTCTCCTGCTGCCTAGTTCAAGGCTCATTCTCTAGCAAGAATGACCCAACTTCCTCTGTTCCGATATATATGTCGTTATAATTAAAATAAATATTCTTTGATATTAGTTATTTCATAAAATCAATACATAAAAAATATCATTCTTTCTATTTTATCCTTAAGAATTATTAGTCTTGAAAATATGTATTTGATCAATATAGAAAAATTAAATAATTAATTCATGTTTACTGATCAAATTAATTAATCAAAATAAATTAATTCATATTCATTTATAAGGTTTGAAATAGCATTCTTGTTGTACCTACAAAGGTAAGATTTGATTACGTTTGATTTCCTATCTTTAACAATCTCAAAAAAAAAAAAAAACTATTGCCATAGTAAATGCATTTACTAGGAATTCAGTAGTAATTTACATCTTATTATCTTCATATGATGCTATTACGCTATAAAAAGCTAATTAATCTTTCACTTGATAAATAATTTTTTTAATATATTTTAAACACGTCATATACATATATAAAAAATGATTAAGGATATTTTTTAGATCTTAAAAATGTAAATTTAATTTTTAAACAACGTATTTGCCTTCATTCCATTTTTTAAGAACAATGTACTAGTGATATTTTTCATCTCTCTTTAGGAATTCTCACTACTTGGTTCAAAATAAGATCATCTCTTTACAAGCTTAGCATTATTATTTCTTATCCAACATGAGATAGAATGCCAAAATTTTCATATCAAAATTTCTATTTAATATATACAATTAAATGACAAACAAACACAATCTCAAATTTAATATAGAGATTAGTTTCCAAATTCAGAGGATCATACCCTTTACATTACAAAGTTACAGCTTACAAACATTGACGACTTGAGTTTGACTAATCATCATTATTAGTTATTACTCTCTTTGTCTCGTATTAATTATCAACCTTTTTTAAAATGTTCATTTCAAGATATTTATTAATTTATAAAATTAATATATAATTAAAGTAGTAAAAATGTGACGAGCAAAGCAATATAGTGTAAACTAAAGTGTGATCATTTCGTTTAGTTATGTTACTCCGGACAATGGAGTCACCTGTAAGTCGTTCGTAAAAAGCACCACCTTATTGTCCTCTGTCGGAATTTTCACCGGAAATGGCGACAGTTGCACCGAATTGTGGCCCAAAGTTGGAAGCGGTGGCTCACATAGACATCAGTAAACTTTCCCAATCTGAACTCCACGCACTTTCCCTTTGCTCCGACTCCGCTTACGATCTCCGGCATACTAACGAAGTCGTTATTCCCCAAATTGACCGGTCCCTCTTCAATGAATCCGCCGGAAGCCGTCGTCAAACCTATTCCCGTCTCCGTCACCAACACCACCGTTCTCGCGTGCCCGGTCTTCACCCTTCAACTTCACAACCCAAACCCCCTTTTACTTCCGACCCTGAAAACCACGCAATTCTTCATTTTCTTAAGTTCTTTATTCGTAATCCCAATTCCCAATCTCCACCGCCTGTTCCTCCTCCTCCTATTACACAGCCGGCTACTTCCGGGATTCAAGAAAAGACCCTACTTTTGATGAATGAACCTGACAAAAAGAGGAAGAGAGGACGGAAACCTAAGGATAACAAGAAGCTGAAAGAGAATGGGGTGGAAATTGTGAATAAAAACGGTGAGGTGGTGGATTTAAACAATTTGGAGAATAATGGGGATAAATTATACAGTGGAGAATTGGAGAAAAGGACTGGTAGGTTACAGACTGAAGAAGAGGTACTCGGTTTTGTTAGGGATTTGGAGGGGCAGTGGTGTAGCAGAAGGAAGAAGAGGAAATATGTTGATGCTAGTGGGTTTGGTGATACATTGCCTATTGGTTGGAAGCTCTTGCTAGCCCTACGTAGACGGGATGGTCGCGTCTGGGTTTATTGTCGTAGAATTGTGAGGTTGTTAACTTTTTCTACTAACTTACTTTTGCTTGTTAATTACATGTTCGTTTATTAGATGTGGGTTATTGTTGTTTGCTTTGAACTTGCGAGTATGGACTGCTAATCTTGTGATGGAAATAAATGCTAATGGTTATTCTGTTGCATGTTTGTTAAAAACTAACTAGATCTACGCAGTGTTATCAAATGTGCGTTTAAGCCCTGAAGCGAGGCTCAGACCGCGTTGAGCGCTTCGCCTCCCCCTCGCTTAATATGTGCTTCACTGTCGTCATCAAAGTTCTAAGACATACTTTTCCTTGTGAATGAACATTTTCTGAAGAGGTGACGCTAAACCATTGATATTTCAATTTATCATGAAAACAATCAATTTCTTTGTCCATATATTTATTTTCATGCTTATAATTATTAGTCTTGGACTAAACACATATATATTTTTATGTTTTCTCCATTTGTTTCTTTTCTCAATAAAGCTCATGCTTTATTTGCGCTTAAAGCCCCTACAAACCTTAGAGTTTTTTTGCGCTTTTCACTTTTGATAACACATGATCTACACAGCTTTTATATGTTTCAATATCATTGCTCGTGTAAGTTGAAGTATCATGAAATTTCATGTTTTGTTGTGAAAAGTTTGAGTTCTTCAATGAGTTTGTGCATACTTTTTATTTGATTCCTGAAAGTATATGCACTGATACAATGCATGCTATTGGGGTAGCATGGCAGCAACCAGGTTTCTTCCTCAAGAACCGGGTCCATAGCTCATGGTATCCCTATCCTAAGCATATTGCAGTCTACATGCTGGACAGTAGGAATGATTGAATAGTTCCATTTGTTGAATTTTCTATGATCGTGAAGTATGTAAAATTATTTTGTTTCATCTTGAAGATGCCAATTTTCAAATTTGTCTATGCAAGCGTTAGCAGGGATTGAAGTATTACAGATTTATCATAATTACAAAGATTGAGATAATCACACAATTTCACATGGAACTCATTTTAGCTGATTAATAGAAACCTACTTTTAACTTGAAATCTCGAATCTACCTTTAATAAGCTCCTGCACAGCTTGGTGCAAGTAAATGCTGTCCTAACTATAAGATGTTTACTGCCCTTCTCTTGTTTTGTGGCTAAGTCCAGTATTTTCTTCTTACTTGACATTTTCTGTGTTAGCCCTACTGGTCAACAGTTTATATCATGCAAAGAGGCTTCATCATATTTGCGGTCCCATATTTTGTCTAGTGAAGCAAACCAGCCAACTCAGCAGGTTGATGACACTGTTGCTAAAAGTGTGAGTAACTTCCACAGTGATACCAGATTGGTTTTGTCAACAGACATCCAAGAAAATCCTCATTCTCTTCAAAAAGGTGATGTGGCAAAGCATGACGTAGTTGCACATGCAGTTGTACCCAGTTCATCTACTCTAGACCTACATCTGAGTGAAGTTTGCTTGATGGAGATGGATAATCTCCCTGAGGTTAAAGTTCAAGACATTTTTGAATGTTATAAATGTAACTTGACGTTTGAAGAAAAGAATGCATATTTGCAGCATCTGTTCTCATTTCACCAGCGGACCACAAGAAGGTACAGGGTTGGGCCATCTGTTGGTGATGGGGTCATAATTAGAGATGGAAAATATGAATGCCAGTTCTGCCATAAGGTATTTGAAGAACGGCGTAGTTACAATGGTCATGTAGGAGTCCATGTGAGAAACAATGCAAGAGGAACTGTGGATATAGCTGCTGCTGTTGCAGCAGACAAGGGTGTTCAATCTCCACATCATGATGGGTTGCTTTCAAGGACATGTAAAATGGATGCTTTAATTGAAATTGCCCAAAATGCAGTTGTAGAAACTTCTAGTGCTAGACCTGTGACCAAGGACAGCAGCATGCCATCTAGTACTTCAATGGACTTGGATGGAAATATGGATACCAACATTGACCAAGTTGCGAGGTCAAACACTGATAGTGGATTGTCAGATACCAAGGAATTTAAGGCTGAAACATGTCTTGAACAAGATAGAAATCTGCCTGATTATACCTGCGTGCAAGTAGATAAAGATAAGAACGGTGAGATTTTGGCCAACAAGTTCAATCCGAGAGTGATCTCAACCAATGATTCTGAGCAACCTGAGGGTGATGATGCGAAGAAGGCTGGAAGCAACAAGGTAATGCAGGGTCTGGGAAACAAGCAGACAAAAGAAAATGATGAAGTTCAACCTGAGACCATGGAACTAACTTTTGAGGAAATCGCTAGTCAGAATGCATTAACTAGCTCTTCAGTCTCTATGGTGCAGTCGTTGTATAATAATTTTGAGCACTCTGAGGAAGGTGTTGTGAAGAAGGATGGAACTGATAAGGTAGCAGTGGGTAAGGGAAACCGCCTGACTAAAACAAATGATGTCGAATTAGAAATTATGGAACTGACTTTTCAGGAAGATGCTACTCTGAATGGGTTAACCACTTTCTCGCTGTCTATGGTTCAACCATCTCATAGTGCTTTTGAGCACCCTGAGAGTGATAACATGAAGAAGGATGAGAATAAGCAGCAAGCAGTTTGTCCTGGATACAGCCTGACTAAAGCAAATAATGATTTGGAATCTGAGACTATGGAGTTCATTCTTCAGCAAAATGCTACGCGAGATGGGCTAGCTGGCTTTTCAGAGCCTATGGTGCAATCATTCCACAACTCTACTGGCATTCTTTCAGGATCTAGTAAG
The DNA here is from genome assembly GCF_019186545.1 of Solanum stenotomum. Lineage (NCBI taxonomy): Eukaryota > Viridiplantae > Streptophyta > Magnoliopsida > Solanales > Solanaceae > Solanum > Solanum stenotomum. The sequence goes on from NC_064282.1 coordinate 6,558,039, forward strand.
GTAAAAATGCTTTTTCTGCATCTGTGGAGGTCATACATTTATCTCATAGTTGCTGAGGACGACCCTGTTCTTTGTTTTTATCCTGTAAAAAATGCATCAAGCAACGCTCAAACATTTTTTCCTCTTTCTCTGAGATCCTGACAAATAATCAACTTTGTTGATTCCTGATCAGTTTGTATTTTTCAAAACTTAATTTGGTTATCTTGCCTAGGATTTTTTGTATTAGGGCCTTTTTTTGTCTTTTGTTCATCTCCAACATAGGTGAGAAAGAAAAATGCTATGACTTCGTTATGATAACAATTTCAGGTCAATTTGGCCAAAGCTATAATGTGCTTACTTCAATTTGTATGGAAACGAAATATATAGATTGAAGATAAGGGTGTCCAAAATATGTATTTGCCGGGCAGACAACTATTACATCCAGAAACAAGGTTTTTATGTTAAACAGCCCCTCTACTCTCAGGGTTTACCAAGCCTCTGAATACATTCCTTGTCTGATCAACATTGGATACTGTTTTTACTGCTCATTAATAACCCAACCTACCTGATGCACCAAGGAAAAAGCCTTTCTATCCACCAGTTTATCATCATTAGGAATCATTAAGATGTTAAAACTTTTTGTCCCACTCGTTGTAGCATCTACTTAAGTAGTGAACATATTACTATCCTCTTGTGTTGCTTACATAAATCTAAACTTTTGTGTTATTAGTTCCACTATCCTGACTGTTTGAAAGGATTTATTTCTTTGAGAATTATCGCTGTTATTGGCAATTTCAAATGTGCAGATTGCTGTTTTGTTTGGTTTTCATTCAGCAAGGTTTTGGATATTAGCTTAGTTCGCGATTATTCTGTTTTATAGATACTATAACTCCTGCTCACTCTTGTTCAACTAATTCCCTAATTTCACGGGTTAGTAATTTATTTTTCCTAAAACCTCTGTAGGACAATGACGAAGTTTCTGCTATTGGTCAGAATCTGGATAATGGAACAGGATTTGAGGAGCTTAGGCTGGATGAGATAGAACATTTTGAATACAGCTTTGATGGTGGTCATGAATCTTCATCTTTACCCGCAACTTCTATTGGATTGGGTAATGATGCAAGGATGGAAGAGGCTTTTGCATCGGTTGGATTTGGTTCTGGAGGAATCATCTTAAACATGGAAGAATTGAATCAACTTTCAACAGTATGTGTGTGGTGCAGAGTGGAATTCAAGCTTGAAGCTTATGATACCGAAGCTCATTCAGATTCAATTGGATTTATGTGTCCAGACTGCAAGGCTAAAATATCTGGACATCTAGAGAGTGTGTTTCCTTGAGTCCTCATGGTTTTTGATTTCCACTGGGCCATCTTGTGGTGCTTGCTACTGAATGTCCTGATACACATGGTAGTCCCTTAACTTGCTTAAGTTCTATCTGCAATCAGTAACAAACAAATAATTTTGCTACTTCTTTCCTTCTTCACAAGTCTCAACTGTGAAAAATTGGCATGCAGCGAGTTTTCTTGCTAAAATTCTACACTGAATTAGCTTATTCTTTGGCAAGCTTATTTTACCGACTCAACATTTATCATCTTAATTACAGAAGATGCAGGTCTATTTTCCGCCTAAAGAGATGGATGTTACAAAGCATGCATGTGTTCTTTTCTTAGGAGGCAGAGTTTTAGCTGGTATACTTAGTTCGCTGTAAATTCATCCACGGAATAGTGTAGTTTGTAATATTCCTCTTTCTGGCATGTTAAATTACAGAAGACAGAAGATGGGTCTCTATGTATGAAACTGAACAGTGTATATTCTGCTCATATGTATATATCTGTTTATGTATGTCACTGATTAGCTCTATGAGCCTCTTTAGAATCTAGGCATCATCAATGCCATTTTTTAACGTAGCCTTTTATTTTGCGTTATCCTTGGATGATGTGTGTTTTCCATTTACTAGACTTGAGAACAGTTATATGTCGATGAACAGAAGGAGCAAAAGGGACAGAGTATTTCAGTCCACTTGTGAAGATGAGCATCTTGTTCGTTCTCCTTCATTTATAAATGTAGAAGGAACATTAAAAGTAAGAAATTTGGCTGTGGAAAGATCCTTTCCTTTTTCCCATGACACTCTATTCGTCATCCTTTTTGGACAGAAGAAGAAAAGTATTTTGTTATGGTGAATGTTCAAAACTAAAGGGGCACAGTATTTCAGTCCACTTGCATTTGCTGGTCATTCAAATATAATATAGACCCTCTTCCCCTCTCACTTTTACACTTGCATTGGACAAATTTATGTCATTGAGCTTGTCAGAATCTTGATGATCATAAAGAGGAGGGGCTTTCTGGAGAATGCTTTATATTTTGTTAAGGGATTATATTATATGTTGTGAAAAGCATGTTTACAATTGTGCTTTAGATATAAGCTTAGAATAAAGTAGCCTTTTTGACCATTTAGTTTACCCTTTCATTTTTCACGTTACATCCATAAACTATTCCTTCCAGTATTCATAAACATAATTATATTTATAATACTAGAAGAGAGTGAAATTCATCTATATATGCAGCAGAAGAAAGCACTTTATTCCTTTTATATGTAAACATGGTGAAATATATAGACATCAATTCAATCTTACAGCAGCTAGTTGTACGAGCATGAGCTCAATGTGATGTCAAACTTAAATCATTTTCTTCATAGGATGTCAACTTCAATCAATTTCTTCGTACTTGGATCCAATTAATCGACCAATCTAGAACAGTAAAAGATCAAGTCTAAAGATAACTTGTTCATTTTTCACTTCAAGGCAAGGTTTAGAATATGCTACTGTTCTAAGCCACTCTATATAGGAATCTTTACTTTCCAAAAAGAAGATGGAAAGAAGAAAGTTTCATCCCTTGCTTCTGTAGTGGCATCTTCTTCTAGTTCACACATCAAATCGTCAATTGAATTTCAATGATATAGAAATGCAGGGACAAGCTTAATTGAGAATCAACCAAAAAGAAAACAATTAGAAAATGTCTTACTTTTGGTTTAGTGGAACAACTCATGTTCACATTTTGATAAATGTTTATGAATATCTTCCTGCTTTTACTTATTAATTAGTTAGAAGAACATTGATCAATTTCACATTATTTCAATAACTTGTGCATTTGGTGATCCTAGTGCTTACTTATGGTCTGCTGACTTTACTTACTGAGGCCTAAGAAGAGCTAGTTTAATTTATCCCTTTGCAATGTCTATGGTATGTCAAAAATGTCGAAAGCAACTGCCATTGCCACCACAAAGTACACTATTTCGTTGTGCGTGTGGCAATATGATTCCACTAGGCAATAGTGAGAGGTCACTGCCAATCCAAGAACATGGTAGATTCAGTTCTAAAATGAGAAGATTCAGAGATAAATTTAGGAGAAACAGCTCAAGAGAGAACAGCCGATCTCCTTCTCCCAGTGTTAGTCCACGTTTGTCTCTTATTTTCACAAAGCCAGCACCAAGTGGGAAGCGTGCACTTCTTTGTGGGGTGACTTACAAGAAGGAGAAATTCAGACTTAGAGGAACATTGCATGATGTACACAGCATGAGTGACTTGCTGGTTCGGAAATTTAACTTTACAAATGATTCCATTCTCATTCTAGCAGGTAATTCCAGTTTCTCTATTGACAGTATGATCATAGGTGAATTCATGGTTTTAAATTTGATATGTTCGACCTTTAAAGTTCTTAGTATTGAACATTTTCTACATTTGAAATTATGAATTTAGGATCTATCATGACTTGTTGAGATTTTTGTAGTTTTATACACTCACACATATATATATATCAGTAAATGTGGTTCAGTAGTTAAAAAAACTAATTAAATTTAAATTTTTGATCCGCCTAAGTAAGAAATATATATTTGTACCTTACTTTTTGAATGAAACAATTCCTGCAGAAGAAGAGGCATATAAACCTCCAACTAGGAGAAACATCCTGGAGGCTTTCAAGTGGTTGATGGAAGACCTTAAATCAGGTGACTCGTTGGTGTTCTACTTCTCAGGACATGGCTTACGACAACCTGATTTTTGTGATGATGAACTAGATGGTTTCGATGAAACGATCTGTCCTCTTGACTTTAGGACTAATGGCATGATCAGTGATAATGACATCAATGATATTCTTGTTAAACCACTGCTTCCAGGTGTTACACTTCATGCTATCGTTGACGCTTGTCATAGTGGAACTGTTCTTGACTTACCTTGGGTATACAAAGAGTATGTTCTTACCATCTAAAAGTTCATCATTCTGATTATCATCTTCAGAATCATTTTTAAATAATAGAATCTTCTTATATCAGTTATTTGAATTTTAACAGGAATAGATGGGTTGATAACAGACCCCCATCCGGTGCTAACAAGGGTACGAAGGGTGGTAAGGTCTTCGGTTTCAGTGCTTGCAGGGATAATCAACTAGCTGCAGATACCTCTGTATTAATTTTTTCAATCCTTTGATTGTTTTTTTATATGATATGATTGATCTATATATCCTATCCTCAACTACTATTGTATGAATATTATGCAGGCTTTCTCTGCTGAAAAAACTATGATGGGTGCCATGACTTACACATTTATTAAAGCTCTCTGGGAAATTCCAGATGTAACATACCAAGGATTACTTGATCATATGCACAAGGCAATCGAAAATGTTAACAAAGCTAGATGTCCACTGTTGAAGATACTGCAACGCAAGATAGACCAGGTAATTCTTCTGCCTGAAATATATTCATTCTCGAAATTATACTAATGCTATTGTTCTTACGATCTGGTAACTTATATGACAATTTAAACGAATTTTGACACAATCAGTGCTAGGAGAGGGCTTCTAATTATCTTATTTTCCAGGTTACTAATTCCGCTTATTATGAATAGTTTTTAATAAGGTTTGAGGTTCTGCATTATATATTGTCGTAGTGCATAAGTTGAAAAACTAATATAAGTTGGGGTTTGCATTCGTTGGTTCGCCCACCTAGAAGGTTAAGTGTGGGTGCCACTCATGACCCGTTTTGGGTCGTGACAGTTACCTTTGATCACATTTCAGGTGATTTGTTAGTGTAAAAAGATTTCATTGTTAGCAATTAAAAGTTAAACTAGTTATATATGCACCTCTTCTCAACTATTAGTTTTCAGGAAAATGTCTAGAAATTGGAAAAACTTGTGTTGTATCCCCTGAGTGTTATTTAGAATGTTTTTATTTAGCAGTTTAGTACAGTATATGCATATACCTCGAGGCACGATAATATTCTCATCAATAAGAATTAATTATTTGTAAGGTTTACTGGATATTTTGCTGATCTGATTTTGTATTATCACATTTAAACCTTGCAGGAACCAGTGTTATCATCTTCTGAAAAATTCAACACTAACACAAGGTTCAAGCTCTAATTCTTCTGCAGAAAGACGAATTTGGACCTACATATTTCCAGTTCCATCATAAAATGAAGGCGTGGGCGCTGCTAGTTTCATACTTGTCTCTTGTATTGCTTCCCTTTTTTTTAATTCTTGTCTATCTTCCTCCAGAATACGATCCAAACTTTCGCATCAAACTCTTTTTCTATGCCTATATAATTAATTTGTATCTATATCTCTGAGTTAATAATTGGAAGTTTTCAAATAAGAAATTGTGTTCTGGTGGTGTCCGCGGGGTATTTAACTAGTAATTTTTATCATAAGTTTTTTTTTTGCATATATAAGCATATAGACAAATTACTTTTGAACTTTTTATTACTGCACTTAATTTTGAAATTGTAGTACTTGATTACCAGATCAAATAAGCTCCTAAATTATTAATGGTCACAACTTCATTTGCAAAACACATGTCCAAGTGTGTCTTGTCGTTTTAGTGGCCTCCACAAACTAAGTCAAAGCCAGATAGAAATAATGTTCGTTCAGAATTAATTTTAAATGACGAGGATGTACAAAAAATATTTTTGCCAAAAACCTACAAGATAAGTATGACTATCTAATATATTAATTGGAATTCCGCACACCTATTTTGGATAATCCTTTTGATAATTTCAGGAGATATCTCAAAGCAAGCTTTTAACAGAAAACAATTTTTTTTTTCTTAGATAAAAGAGAATAAGGGTTTGTATTGGGGAAAAAATTCTCATGTACACATGATCGTTAAGGATAAGGGAACACCTGGCATCAGTGTGAATTCGGATCATTACGTTTCATTTATTTATTTATAGTTCTTAATAAGCTTATTTAACAACGTATTTACTTTACTTAATAACCAAATCAAGATTTGGAGGTCAAAACAATATTTTGTTTTATTTTTTGTTAAAAGCCAAAAATTTACCTCTTAAACCGAATATGTTATGTTGTTATTGAAAAGGCGAAAATTGAACTATGTATATTTAATTAAGTGAAGAGAATACGATACTTCTAGAAGGAAGCTCAAACTAGTGTATATTATTTTCGCATTATGTATCGAATAAGATGGAGATATCATATTCATTTTCCTAGTTGCTTCCAATATTCATTTTCTACGATTAAAGATGAAATGTGATAGTTAAAATAATATTATTTTGTCTTAATTTAATAATTCTTTGAGAAAATTCGGATTCTCAAAAATATTTATTAGTACTTAATGAAACACAAATTTGATTCTTTTGACTAGAAATGACGATTCCCACGACAAAATTAGCATCCGATGCAACCAGCAAATTGGAATTTATCTTCTCAAACTTTCCCTTCCGATACTCTGATATGCTAAAGAGAGGTAAAGTACACTGCTGAAAAAAGAAAATTTCATGGTTATGAAAGAACATAATGCCCAATCAAGAAAATGGAAAGAGAATAAAGCTTTTTTTGCTGATTTGACATACAAAAGCACAAGGAGATAGCCACTTGACACATTAAAATACGGGCAAACGATGTTGCGTTATGATTATTGATATAGGGGTATCAGAGAAATATTTATTTGTATCAACTTTACTTTCTTTTTTTTCTTCTGGAAGAGCATAAAAAAAAATTTAGGTATAATTATCTCTAATTGTAAACCAAGATCGAATTAATTCTATTTGAAGTTCTTAATGCCCACTTTGATAGATATTGATATGGGGTTAACTTAACCATGATCATCTAGTTTATTGTACTAAAATCATAAATTGAATTTTGAAATGATAAAGTAACTCATTTATGTCTATATATACATAAAAAAAAATACGAAAAATGTTTAAATTCAATTTAGGTCGTCACTTCATCAATTAATTTTATAGTATCAACTATCAACCCAACAGTCCAACACCGCTTAAATTTTTTTTTTAAATGTATGGTGAGTTGTTGATGTATGCTGTTGTTTTTTGTTGAGTTGCTAATGTAGTCATACTAAACTTGATTATTATGTAAACGCGACAACCTACATTTTTTGATATTTTTATTTTGTAAGTACATTATATAGGCATAATTGATTTACGTTTTCAATATAAAAAGTCAACTTTATAAATTTTGGTAACTGGAAGTTGAATATTGTAAAATTTCTCCAGCGTTATAGTTACGGGTTCATCTGAACTGAGTAGCTTTGGCTCAAATCTTGTAGATGTGTTAAAAGATTCACTAAACAAGTACAAGAAATATTAAAAATCAAGTATAGTGTTTGGACCATAAAATTTAAATCATGCTTTCGCCTGTGTCGCGTCATATATAAATGCCTTCCATGTATCTTGATTGATCATCTCAACTCTCAAGTAGTCAATCCACTTTGATCACCATCCACACAATGGACAGCAGGAGATGCAAATGCCAGTGGTGCGGGATGAAGATAGCAGCTCCCATTGGAGCACAAACAATTACCTGTCCAAGGTGCCAATCTGTTACACAACTCCAACCTGCAAGAAACTATGGCTTTGCTAATTTCCCCACTGCCAATAACAATATGAGCCAGGGATTTCCAGCTTTTCCATCAAGGCCAGGAAGGATGAGTCCAAATGCTAATAATTTTCAACCTCAACAATTCAACCCTATGTCACCACAGATTAATAATATCCGTCCTCCTGCAGTACATGGACGAAAACGAGCAGTTCTGTGCGGAATTACTTACCGTGGCCATCCAAAGAGTCTGAAGGGAAGCATTAATGATGTTTTATCCATGAGATATTTTCTGGTTGAGAAGTTGGGGTTCCCAAATGCATCAGTGGTTGTCCTTACTGGTATGCATAATTGATCACCTACTTACAGTTCACGACTAGAACATAAATGCTTATTTTAGCCTTAATTTAACATATAAATACACAAAATTTGCAGAGGATGAGAAAGATCCATACAAATACCCAACCAAGGCCAATATCAGATCAGCCCTACGTTGGCTTGTTCAAGGCTGTCAGCCAGGAGATTCACTAGTGTTCCACTACTCTGGCCATGGCACACGAGTACGAGACCATGATGGTGATGAGATTGATGGGCACGACGAATCACTATGTCCTGTTGATTTTGAGACAGAAGGGAGGATACTAGATGATGAAATCAATAATACCATTGTTAGGCCCTTACCCCGCGGAGCCACACTTCATGGAATAATTGATACATGCTTCAGTGGAACTTTCCTAGATTTGCCCTTTTTGTGCAGAATAAACAGGTTATTGAGAAACTAACCGTTTTGACACTTTGATCAATGCAATGAAACATCATATTAAGCTATAGTAAAAGTGGTATGTCAAAATGTTTTCAAGCAGGGCAGGATACTTTATGTGGGAGGACCATCGGATCCGCTCATACAAAGGTACTAATGGTGGAATAGCAATCTCTATCAGTGCCTGTGACGACCATCAAAATTCTGGAGATACAACGGTTAGTATTTGTAAATAACTATTCCTATACTGATTTCACAATCTCTACACAAATTAAAAGGCAAACACCAAACTGTAAGTGTACTAACACGACAAAAGCTATAATCATAACTAGTTTGTATCGCCGGTATAGGCCTTTTACTTCTACTGTGTTGTGTTTTGTACTAAGCCACATGGATTTCGAGAGATTATAGATTACGTTCACTTAATTTAAACATTTTCAATCATCAAAATGTCGCACCTTGGGTTCCTGCAGGCTTTCACAGGCTTTCCAACAGGTGCCCTGACTTATAGTTTCATCCAAACATTGGAGCAAGAGACTAAATTGACTTATGGACGCTTACTCATGAGTATGCAGAAGAAGATTCAAGAAGCACAGAAAGGCATAGGCCTTAATGGTGAAAATGAAACTCAGGTACGCTTTTATGAGAATCAAAAAATTTCACTGCATGCAGCTTTGCATCATCATCATCGTACGTACTTGTCTAATAATAATGCATTTTATTGGTCTTGCCCAGGAGCCCCAACTATCCTCATCTGAGCAGTTTGATATTCACTCAAAGATGGTGGCTATATAGGAACTTAAAGTATCCAACTCCAGCCCAAGTACAACTTCCCTGGCATAATAATTTTGTTCGTACTAATAAAACTCAACATTTTTATCTTGTTGTAATAAATTCAACACTTCCTTTTACTATCGCGTGTAGATTCACTCATATAGTACTGTTCTGGTGTGAATCGTGATCATATATTTTCGTTATGTAAACTATATCAGTAACACTGAATAAACTTCCAGATGGAAATTTGTTCAGAACAGCTCGTCTTCGACTACATGTTGTTTGTGGTCACATCCTTTATGTCCTGAATTTGTTTTTCTTTCCATGTCCATATATCACAAGATTCTATCAAAATCTCTCTATAGGAGACGCGCAGTGTGATTTTTTTCGTATATCAAAAGCCCTATTTTATTGTTGACGGTGTATTTGAAAAGATAGATGATGAAGAAGATATGTCTTTCTCCGTATAATCAGATAAATTTGCAGGGCACTTAAAACTGACAGATAATTAAACCAGAAATGAATGTTTTTCTTCCTCGTTAATCGATAATAGAACCATATTATGTGTCGAAACCCCAATAGAAGATATTATATGGTACAATGCCTGATTTTATTTTTGTATAACAAGATTAAATTGAATGGACAGCTCCAACAGTTGCCTGATAGAGTGATTAGAGCATCTACTCAATTTGCTGTAAATATAAGCACTTTATAAACACTATCAAAATAAATTTTAATTACAAGATCAAAGGCATTTTCCTGCTAAGAGCAATTCATACATCCCAGAAACTGATGGATCAGACAGAGGAATTAACACAGCAATTATAAAAAATAAAAAATAAAAAAAAGGGAGAGAGAAATAGGTTAAAGAGCCAAAGGGACAACCCCTTTTCTTGTTCTAATGTCTGCTCTAATACTCTTTAATTTCAAGCTAAAGACTGGAGTGTCTGTGCCCTTGCTTGCTCGACATAGCTATGGAAGCCATCAAATCTGTTTGAACCTTTATAAGTTTCAAACTCCAAGAATTGTTGTTGGAGTTTCAAATTCCATGAACTTTCCGAAATCCAGCACATTCTACTTGTCAAAGTTTCGAACTTTAAGCACCGAGTTCATTTGCCAGGGAAATGTTGTTTAGATATTATTTTCGCATTAAAAACTTGCTATTTTCTAATTACATATGAAATGGTGGCCAAACTTCACTAATTCCACTGGGCTAAAGGTATCCGTAAATGTTCGCCAAGGTTAGGACAGGTAGGAAGATAGTATATGATGTTTTTGCTTCAGTTGAGATTAGGACAGGTAGGAAGATAGTAACTTAAGACTCACCGTTATTAACTCACATCATTAATCATTAGGTTATCCCTTTTGTCTAATTTTTACTACGGAATATGATTTTTTTAAAAATGCTCTTAATAGATCAAATATGCCCCTATTATTACTAAATTAGTCAAAAATATTTTTTTCGAATAAGTATATATATATTTCTTTTTAAACACATGTTATTCCTAATAAAAATATTATTTTGAAAGAATGTTATTCTTATTTTCTTTCTTTTGGAATTATTTTGACTAATAAACATGTTTTTTTGATCAATTAGAATAGAATAATTTTATGTACCTTTTTAACGGATAATATATGTCATATATGTAAGATCACAGTAAACTCATCATTAATTTTCATTTAGATAACGATAAAAAAATTATTATTAAATAAGAAATATTTTTAATTTTTATTTTTTTTTAATTGAGGTAGGATAAATATTTTTTAATTAAAAAAATATAATTAGAAAAAAAATGTGTTCAAAGCAAGCGGATATTTTTGACCCATTATATAATATTAAAAGGATATTTTTAAATCAAAGTACTAATGATAAATTGTTGTATTCATGCAATTTGACATAGTTTATAAACATTTTTGAACCTTTTCTGTTTTTGCTAAGATGACGACCAAAGACGAAACACGATCAGTAAGAATATTATTTTTCTCTTAATTTAATAACTCCTCAGGCAACGTGTTATATATAAATTGTGTAGCGAAATTCGGTTTCTGGAAAATATTGAGTAATTCTTCACGAAGCGGTAATATGATTCTTTGACTAAGCTAATTTTCCACAGAATGCGTTCAAAAAATTATAGAAATGCTCAATTTTCTAAGAGAATCATGGGGGGAAAAAAATCATACCTTCAGAAGACAAGATGAATATATCATGCCGAAAGGCTCAAATAGATTGATTCTTTTGTTTTTCTCCATACCAATCCACAACAGAAACAGAATAAACTTTTTGCTGATTTGAAATACAAAATATTTTTCCCCCTAAATGCATGTGTTAATTCATTATCTTCCAAGTGCTTAATTGCCAACTTTTATAGATATTGATATCATGATCATCTAACTTTAGTTTATTAATTGCACTGTAACAAAAAATAATTTATGAAAGAAAAAGTAACTCAATTTATGTCTAAGACATCGCAGAATATTTTTTTAAAAGTCAAGAAATATTAGTCACTCGGTAATAGATTGCTTCAGAAAATGAGTTCTTTTTTCTTTTCTAAATATCACGTGGTATTATATATATTGTGAGTTGTTGATGTTTTTTCTTTTCTTTTCACAAAATTAGAAAATTATAAGGTGAAGAATCAATCCTCACCCATGAGGAAAAGGAAATTATAATACGAGGAGTTGATTCCTCACCAATAGGATGAAAGTTCAGTAGTCAACCAACTCAGATACTAAAGTTTTCCTTGTGAGTTGTTGATATAATTATACTTGCATGGTTATTTTGTAAATACGTCAGTCTACTTTTCTCATTATTTTTTTTCTACATTCTATAGGCATAATTAAGTTTTTTTTTTTATAATTAAGTTACTCTTTCGTTATAAAATAAAAATCAGCTTTATATATGGTTTTGGTGCATGCAACAAATTGAAAGTTGAATGTCGTAAAACTGCCCCATATATAACGGTTAGGATTTGGATGGATATACTCCCTCTAACCATAATTACTTATCCATTTTTCCTTTTTTAGTTGTAGCTAATTACTTGTCAAATTTGATAAATTGAACAAAAAAAATTTACCTATTATACCCTCAATTAATTGCTTTGAAAAAGTAGAACTTTTTGAAAATCTTTAAGTTTTTAATTTATCCACTTCATACTTTAATAGGGGTAAAATGATAAACTCACTATGTCAATCATTGTTTTCTTAATAGGCATGTCAATTTAAAAGTGGACAAGTAATTAAAGACCGAGGGAATAACATTTAGATTTAGGGGTTGATCTAAACTCAGTAGGCTTTAGCTTAAATTTTGGAGATGTGTTAAAAGATCCTCTATATAAGCGCACAGAATAAATTTTGATTTTGAAGCATGCACCCAATCAACAGTACTATAACTAGACTAGAATTGTCTTGATTCCTCCAACTAGGAATATTTTTTTCACTTTTTGATTGGGATCTTCACTGTTATTTTCGATAGGACCAAAACTGTCCATTGATTTATTTAGCCCACACTAGCTTTTGAACTCCTTTTCAAACGACGTCTAATTAAACCATCATATTGCCATCCTATATAAATCTTGAACGATCCTCTCAAAGTAATCAAAAGAAAACTTCACTTTGATCACCCTCTTCTTTCATCTTTCACCCTTTCACATAATGGACAGGAGAAGATGCAAATGCCAGCGGTGCGGCATGAATATAGCAGCTCCAGTTGGAGCACAAACAATTATCTGTCCAAGATGCCAATCTGTTACACAACTCCAACCTCCAAGAAACAATAGCTTTGCTAATTTCCCCCCTGCTAATAACAATATGCGCCCGGAATTTCCAGCTTATCCTGCTAGGCCAAGAAGGATGAGTCCAAATGTTAATAATAATTTCCAGCCCCAACAATTCAACCGCCCTATGTCACCACAGATTAATAATATCCGACCTCCTGCAGTACATGGACGAAAACGAGCAGTTCTGTGCGGAATCAATTACCGTGGCCATGCAAAGAGTCTTAAGGGAAGCATTAATGATGCTTTATCCATGAGATATTTCCTGGTAGAGAAATTGGGGTTCCCAATTGCATCAGTAATTGTCCTTACAGGTATGTATTGTAATCTTCTTACACTAATGAAAACAGTCAACGTAGATACTTGAACATTAACAGTCAGATTTCTAACATGTAATACACAAAAAAACTTGCAGAGGATGAGAAAGATCCATACAAATACCCAACCAAGGCTAATATCAGATCAGCCTTACGTTGGCTTGTTCATGGTTGTCGGTCAGGGGATTCACTAGTGTTTCACTACTCTGGCCATGGGGCACAAGTACGCGACCGCGATGGTGATGAGATTGATGGTCATGATGAATCATTATGCCCTGTTGATTATGAAACCGAAGGAAGGATACTAGATGATGAGATCAATAGTACCATTGTAAGGCCTTTACCCCCTGGAGCCATACTTCATGGAATAATTGATACATGCTTCAGTGGAACTTTCCTAGATTTGCCCTTTTTGTGCAGAATAAACAGGTTATTGATCAACCAACCTTTTTGATACTTGTTCCTGCAATGAAACTTCACATTAAGTTAAATAGTAAAAGTAGTATGACAAAATGTTTTCAAGCAGGGCAGGATACTTTAAGTGGGAAGACCATCGGATTCGAGGATACAAAGGTACCAGCGGCGGAACCGCTTTCTCTATCAGTGCCTGTGACGATCATCAAAGTTCTGGAGATACAACGGTCAGTATCTGAAATGTTAATATCACACATCTATAGTCACTTTAGAATCTCTATTTATTTTTTTAAAAGGGACTCCTGGCAAACACCAAATTAATGCAAGTATACTAACATGATTAAGTCTTAATCATAACTTTTGTATTTCAAGAGAATATTGAAATACTCACATTTAGCCACCTTCAATCATCAAAATGTCCGCACCTTGGATTTTTACAGGCATTCACAGGCGTTCCTATGGGTGCCCTGACTTATAGTTTCATCCAAACGTTGGAGCAAGAGACTAAATTGACTTATGGACGGCTAATTATGAGTATGCAAAATAAGATTCAAGAAGCACAGAAAGGACTAGGCCTTAATGGTGCAAACGAAACTCAGGTACGCTTCTACAAGTGCACCATTGGCCCATTGCATCATCATCATGCTTGTCTAATGCATTTTATTGGTCTTGCCCAGGAGCCTCAACTATCCTCATCTGAGCCGTTTGATATACACTCGAAGCTGGTGGCTATATAGGAACTTAAGTATTCAACTCTAGCTTGAGTATGACTTCCCTCACCATCGCGTGTAGATTTACTCGTAGTATTGTTATGGCGTGAATCCTGATAGTATATTTTCATTGTGTTTACATTATCAATATTGCTGAACAAGTTTCCAGATGGAAATTTGCTCGGTCAACTTGTATACAGCTACATGTTGTCACCTCCTTTATGTCATGAATTTGCAGCAGAGTTTGTCATTTCAAAATTCGAACAGGGAGTGAAAGATAATTGTAAGCACATGAACAACTGGAAATATAAAGAAACACAGTTTTACATGGAAGGCTAGAAATCACCACATCCCTGCTAGTCTTTAGTTTCTAATAGATTAAATATGCACTAACCTGTTAATAGATATCACGCAAAATCTCAGGGTCGTTTTCGACATTAGTTCTCGAGGGATGTTTCTATGTAGATATATCACAAAATGAAGTGAGTACTAGAAGAATAAAACTTTGAAATGTTAATAAACCAGAGAAGTCGATGTAATCTGCAGGAAAGAACATTTGAGGCCTGAAATTAAGTAAACTAGTCTGCTCTGTAAATTGGAGCACTTTATAAACAAAATATCAAACGTGCATATGCTCTGGACTTGTAAATTGAACTAAAGGAAAAATAATTACAAGACATAGCTAACTGATACACTTCTTTGGACCTTCATAGGCATTTTCCTGCTAAGGAGCAAAACCTACACAAACTAATGAACCAGATAGAGGAATTAACATAGCAATATAATTTTTTTCCTCCACTTCCCATTAGAGACTCTTTTCTTGAAAGAAAAATAGGGTCCAAGTATTTAGAATCAATCTAACCCAAAGGTTTTTCGTGGAAAATTCAGTGAAGCAAGAGCTTACGAGAAGCTGTGCACCAGCGAGTGTAGCAATCATGGAGGTTGGGCCAGTCAGAAGAAGGGCAATAGGTGAAATGGTGAAGCCAAAGGGACAACACCTTTTCTTGCTCCTCTTCTTGTTCCAATGTCCCTATGATCTGCTCTAATATTCTGTCAAGCTCAGCCCTTTCGCTAATACTCAGTACTGGAGCGTCTGTGCCATTGCTTGCTCGACATAGCAATGGCAGCCATGACATCAACATATTCATGTTTGTCCGCCTGAGATGCTCTTTTGTACTTTCTTCATCCTCTGATATTTTTCCTATTTCTCTGGATTGTTTGAATAAGAAAGCTGCACAAAGAGAAATTCAGAACATGGCGCTTTACAATCTAAAAAAAACAATTAAATAAGACCCAATTTGAAAGCAATTCATGTAGTACCCAATAAAAACTTCCAATTCAAATGGTTATGGAAAGCTGAGGAATTCAGAAGAGAACATTTATGGCCATAGAAGCTTATACGAAAGACTCTACTCTTGTAGAAATCTAGTGTAAATTGTAAAATGGATTAAAAGATGTTCCGAAGGGAAATCTGAGGCTGTACAATGCAAAATATGTAGGTGTCTGCAATCATTCAGGCTTATGCAGTTGCTACTACAATCTAAATACCCCACTGCAGTGCAAATGCAATGAGAGATCATTAAGCGATTATAGACGATTGGACATACTAATTCACTAGATTGCTCATAATCCATATCAGATGAGTTCTCTGTACATATTTTGTTCAATACAGATCAACTTTTACTTTAAATCTATAGTATAATTTATGCTCCATATCTCCGCGTACAACAACAACAAATATGCTACAATCTGAAACAGATCCATAACTGCACGCATGGAATTGCGAAAATTAGAAAATGCAATTAAAGAATATTCCACAGACAATTACCTGAAACCTTAACAAGAGACCCCTGAAGGCGCGGTTCAGCAGAAAGAGCAAGCCAAGCAACATGTGAAGCCGAAGCCCACATATAAACAGCTTCATCAACACAACCACAAGCTTCCATCTTCTGAGCAAGCCATAGCAACTCTGCCGCCAGCTTCTCAGCCGAACAACCAAATTGGCTCATCTGGTTCCTCGCCCTACCGCGCTGCCACACAACGTTGCCATAATACCTAATCGCCCTCAAGCCGCGGCTTAACTTACCTACGTAATAGCCGCCGTCTCGGCCCCCACCAGACACAAGTCCACTAACACCTCCGCCTTCTTCCGCCACCATGGCTGATTCAAGCTGACTAAGCGTCCGCGTAAAAGCCGCAGACAAAGCGGCGCAATTCACTTCCCTCAAAGCTTCGTTACCCTCCAAGAGATTCTCATCAATTAGCCTCTCAGCCAATGATCTCACCACTTCATATTTCCTTGAACTCACCGGAATATCATTCACAATCGACAACACTTGAGTCAAGGCTCTAGATATCCCCGACTCCGCACGGCCGCTCGCGGAGACCGGAGAATAAATCTCCCCCTCTTTGGGCTTCAAAGGATAGCCATAATTTTCTCCAGAAGGATTCAGACAAGGGAATAAAGATGGTAAAAGGCGAAGAAAGAAGAGAAAAGCTGAAATCAAGAAATAACGTATAG
This sequence comes from Solanum stenotomum, assembly GCF_019186545.1. Classification (NCBI taxonomy): domain Eukaryota; kingdom Viridiplantae; phylum Streptophyta; class Magnoliopsida; order Solanales; family Solanaceae; genus Solanum; species Solanum stenotomum. Next base: position 6,575,128 of record NC_064282.1, read on the forward strand.
TTTCCAGAAGTTTATATCTTTCTGCTAAGAGAATGAAGGGTTTATCAGCGAAGATAAACGCCGATGTCAATAAGTTTCTGAGAAGCAACGGAGCTATGGAGGAAGAAGTACTTTCCGTCATGGCCCCTTGGTCGAAAAATTCTCCCGGCGGTGGTAGACGACAAGAATGAGAAATTTGAGGTCCAAGAAAACGCATTATAGGCAAAAACGGGTCGGGTTGAACAGCTTAATGAGTGATTGTGGACCATAAAAACATTAGACAAAATGTCATTGCATGCAAAAATTTATCACCGTCGCTGTTGCTGTCAGTTAATTATCTCGGAAATATAAAATGAACAAGATTGTTAGAAAATAATATATTTAAGTAATAAAATTGGAAGAATGTTCCTTTGGTAATATAATATTCTGTGATTCCAAATTTCAAATAGTATAGATTTTGAGGGGAAAAAAGAAATAGGGTATTTGCTTTTTTTAAGGCAAACGAGATTTTAGGTTAATGGTGAAGATTTTATTAATGAGAGTAATATTCCCCACCATTAATTGGCAATCATTTACTCTCTGAATTTATGTTAGTTTTGTTACTAGTAATAAAGAAATTAACCCGTATAATTATTTGTCTTCGTAATTGGTCAAATAATCTGGACAGATTCACATTCATGCAAGGATATTCCCAGTAATAAACGTTTTACCATTCAAATACGTATATACGGGTTAAAGCTCATGGCCCGAAAATAGAAAAATAATTGTATTTAATAACACGATAAAAGGTGACATGAAAAGACGATATCCTAACCAAAAAGGAACCAAAAATGAGTGGGTCTTACTGATCAAATACCATAAGACAGGGGAAGACTAAAGGAGAAAAGTAGTGTAGAAATTAAATTCAAAGCTTGTATAGGTGCCTATCTTTTTCAGTAACAAGTTAGAGCAAATGACATAAATGGTCCCTAAACTATCTTAGTAGGTTTAAAATAGTCCCTTAACTATACAGTTGACAGATATGGTCCTTTAACTATTCACTTTTTTGTCAAATTTGGTTTCCATTCACTTTTTATGAATACCGTCAACAAACGTCGTTCAGTACACACTCTCTCAATTTGGAGCTGTTTTTGTGCAGTTTGGTGACGTTTTTGGAGCTGTGTTTTGTGCAGTTTGGTGCTGATTTTTGGTGGTTGGTGCTGCTGTTTGTGCAGCAGTTTGGTGACGTTTTTGGAGCTGTATGTGCAGCAGTTTGGTGACGTTTTGGGAGCTGTTTTTTTTTTGGGTGTTCTGGTGCTGCAATTCGATCAAAGTTTGATAGCTGCTATTTTTTGTTGTAGTTTAAGTTATTTTCTGCACAACAATTGTTGAAAACAGAGCACTATAGTTCAATTTAGTTGCTGATTTTTGAATTTTTCTACAATTTTATGCAATTTCATTGATGTAATGACCGATTATTAACATGAAAATAGAATCGTATTTTTGCTCACAATATTTTCTCAATTGTGTTCGCTACTTTGCATTTTACTTTAACTCGCATGAAATAACGACCAACGACTTAATTGCAATAAGACAATAAAGAAAAGAATTGAGAAAAAAAGTGAGGAAATAGTGAGATAATGGACAAAAGAAATGACGAAAAAGAAAGTCAATACAGATTGACTTAACAGATTAACGGTGTTAACTAACAGTTTTTTTTAAAAGTGGATGGAAACCAAACTTGACAAAAGGGTGGATAGTTAAAGGACCATATCCGTCAATTGTATAGTTAAAGAACCATTTTAGACCTACTAGGATAGTTTAGGGACCATTTATGTCATTTGCTCTAAGAAGTTACATATATCTACGGTGGTAGTGGGTGGGAGAATTAATGACAGTAGCCAGAAATTTATTTTTTTTTTACTTGTCATTTTTTTAATATTCTCTCTCTCAATCATGCATATAAAATTACATTAAAATTATAATGAAAAATAAATATGAACTCATACTTTAAAAATATAATAAGTTGAATTAAAATATAGAACCCATAAAATTTAGAACCTCAATTAGTTTTGCGATAACGAGTTGGGTTGACACGTCGTTTTCTTATTTTTGAGACAGCCACATAAATTGGAGCTACTTATAATTGTTGAATTGTTCAACACGATTTATTGACAATTCCCTTGTGGCCTTGCATCCCAGTCAACCCCCTAGCTACTTGAAAACGCTATGTTGAGTTGCTAATTAACTTGTGTCTCTTGTTTGTAAGAGTCTTAATTCTTTCTTGTCTACGTTTTTTTGATACCTCAAAACAGTATTATAATTAATCTAAACAGCCATCCAGCGTCCATCCAACCGTTTAAATTAATATAGCTGAACAGATATATAACTAATAAATTAAAAATTTGTTGGTAGTTACAAGTGAAGAAGTTGTTGTTCTCTTCTTCTTTTTTCCCCTCTGTTATGACGAGAATTTCATCACTACACCAATGGTTACACTGAGATACTTGAAAAAATAGATACGAATCGAGTCGATAATGAAAAATCATACAAGGCTCACCAAATTATGTATCCATTTCAAGATCAAGAACTCTATAACTTACATTTTGATTTTCGATTTGGAAACATCATACTATGACTATGAAATTTTGGCATTCTACAAAATTAGATTGTTGAAGTAAATCATCAAAAAACTTACTCATTTTCACCATTTCATGAAGCAATAATAGTTTGTCAACAAATGCAACAATTGAAGTGTTCATGTAAAGTGACAGAAAGAATGATTCTGAGAATCTACAAACTGAATAAATCAACACATAACAACCACACGGCCCGAGTAAAGAATTTAAATATTACAGAGTGTTGGGGGAGAGGAACATAGCATAATCTCTTTTGTGGAAACATTTTAATAATTTATGCAGGATTGTCTGAGACTTAATGCTGTCTGTCAGTCTATAAAACGCGCCTCATCTAACAAATACCCCTCTAATAAATATATATACTGCACACTGATAAATTCCCATGGATCAAAATTACCCCTTAAATCGGACAACAATGCATGAGATATCATCTTTACTTTCTCTGACCAATGCTTCGATTGCTAACTGCTTGGCTGCCTTCTCTGGATCTTTGACCTTCCTCACGATGTCAACTGCCTCTTGATTAGACATTACCTGGAGAAATCCGCAATCAAAAGCAAGAAAAGGAAAAAATGCACCTCAGAGTGCCAAAACAGAAAGGGATACGAGATGTTTCGAGCAAATGGCACCTTCCATAGACCATCACTTGCAAGTATGAGAAGATCTGTTTCCGCATCAACATCAGCATTTGTTACATCAGGATCAGAGCTCAAGTGTGATTTCAGGTTTTTGTCTCCAAAAGCGCGAGATACAGCTAGTTGGCCATTCACTCTAGCAACATCTCCTGAGATTATATACATTTCAATAGGCATGTCACTGACAATATCCAAACGCAACTATACATGAGATACCTATAAAGTCTAGATCAAATCAGCAGGGGTGGCTCAAGTGTGAGGCTAGTAAAGTGTCTGCTTTATGCACCCAAAATGTTTTAATGGTGAAGTTTATGACTTTATTTTTACTTTAAACAATTTTAAAAATTGTAAGAAAAAGTACAAAATTGTATATATATATATATATATATATATTTAAAAAAAGGCGAAAAAGGCGCATTGGACTACTAATCCTGAACCCTGACAATGGAGATGAAGTATCACACTAATTAGAAAGGAGAAATTAAACTATATCTCATTGATTTTTATTAGAAGCATAGAATTGGTACTATCCACTCTATTAAGAAAAGTGAAGACAGACCATTCAAGCCTAAGATTAAGGTTATGTATATTTATATGTATGAACAAAGTTAAGACTTAGGGAACTTAATGGATGCAATCCAAATTCAATTTGTATTACAATACACAGTGAAGAGAGAAGAACAACACTATTACATCCACAGGAGTAAGTGAGAGCATGTGAGAAGCACCTGGCATGTTTGAGACGAAACCACCTCTATTTTCAATGTCATCTCGCTCGGTGTTTGGTTCATGATCAATCGAGAGCTGGATGGCCTGACCCCTCCTAGAAAGGACTGCTCTCGAATCCCCAACATTTGCTACCCATAGCTTACGAGCATTTATAAGAATTGCAGTCACGGCAGTGGAGCCACCTCTTCCAAGATCAGGAGTGTGTGAAAGAATAGCCTGATCTGTTCTCTCATATGCTTTTAGAATTGCCCTATGAGGGTCATTCCGAAAATCCTCCTAGAAATTTTTAACATAAAAGGTGAGAGAAATCCCAAGTAAACCCTGCCCTCTAACACCAAAAAAGAAAACAATAAATAGACATTTATTAAAGAAATAAAACAACTCAAGATTAAATTATCATGCATTGACGTTGAAAGGATTTCTGAGATCAGTTAAAAGTAATGCATTAGGACTTTGTTCTTGCCATCACACACTTATATCGGACTTGATCAACATCTCTACTAGCATTGTGTGTTGATCTCTAAAAGAATACTTTAGCTTCAGTTTTTCCAAAATAGCAAGAGAGACTGACCGGTAACTTTACCAATTTTCAGCTGTTGCTCATGCTAGAGCACTAATACCATTCTCCAATCAAAACCAACAAATACAAGGTATAGAAAGAGGGGGAAGCGGAAGCATGTGTTAAATATGTTTTGATGAAAATCGGTAACATAGCCATCAGTACTTGCACCCAAAGTAAATTGTTTTACTAAAAACACAACGATCCTCATGGAGCAGAGAAGTTTAATTTGCAGAGGTTCCTAACCCCGCAATTTACCTCATTTAAGATATTGGAAAACAAATGCTTTTGTAAATAGGCAGGCACGCTATCTCCCAAATGCCCATCATAAATAGCAAAAAGTCCTAGTTCATGTCCATGCAATTGGACAAATTTAGAAACATGGTAATCTTCCATGGGATGATTAGCTTTCCCCTTAACCAGGCTGAAGCCATACTTGGTAGGCCCTTGATTGCTTCTTCCTTTGCCAGAGCTACATGATGACCGTCCTCCTGCAAGCTAAAGGAAAAAATGATACTTCAGCTTTCTGACCAACCCAGCCAAATATATACAATGCATACAGACCATAAACTGAATTAAACATCCACCCCCAAAAAATTGGTGAGGCGGTGATGAAGACAAAAGAAAGCTTCAATGGAGACTTTTTGATACTATGTGCCTACCTATTCAGGGGGGGGCACTGTTATGGAACTAAACTCTTGAAGTCATTCATCGGGTTTTTGTAGAAAGAAGACCAATGGAACACCAATCATGGAAAATGTCAGCAGTAATCCATCGNGGGGGGGGGGGGGGGGGGTGCAATGGTACATGTTCAAATAAACCAAGGATAGGACGCTCTAACTATCAGAGAATTACACTCCATAAATATGCTCATTGTGAATATTGTTAGCATGCTATAGGACAAAGCAAAGTATTTTAGGAGCCCAACAAAGAAGAGAAATAAACAGCAAGGGTGTGTTTCTATGGAGGAAAATGTTTTCTTATTTTCTCATGTTTGGTTAGACAAAAATTTTGGAAAACATCTTCTCCAGAAAAATAGGCTCCTCAAAAACGAGGAAAATAATTTCTTTAATGAAAATAGGGAAAACAAGTTTTATTAGTAATATTCTATGTTTATTATATCCTCCCACCCAACTGACTCCCCCAACACCCTACCCCTTGACAATCCCACTCCCCACCACCCCCGAGGCCCTACACCAAACCCCCCTCCCACCCTTATAGTGATTGGGTAGATTACTTTGCTTACTTACCGAATACTAGAAAATAAGTAAGAAACCAACTTGTTTTCCAAGAAAACATTTTCTAGGAATTCTCCTTCATACCAAACACACACCCTTAAGAGATGAAGTGCACACAAGCTAGCCCGGACACCATATTATCCAAAATACAATATCAAAACAGATTAGAAAATCCTCAATCTTCCCTGTCCCTCCCAGCCTCCCCCTCTAGGATAGACAAAGAAAATCTCCAAAAAATCTTTACTCCCAAAAGAGGAACATAGTTCAATAAGACCCTGCATACTTTAGCTAAGGACTTTATACACACACAATGTAATGGATCTTTACACTATTAGTGTTATTTAATCTATTGTAGCGTATTATTTCCATTTGTTTCAGGTTACAAATCAATATTTATTAAATAAGAGTTACATGCTATTACATTTTAAACGATATGATTGTCTGTATATTATATACTCACGCTGCCAGTGCGCACAACTTAAACTCTTAAGCTAAACCCCTCAAATACTTCCATCTGAGAAGCTAAAGGATCCTTGATCTTATCATATTATAATTTAATGAACAGCTAAACAATAAGGATAAAACTTAAAAAGGGAAAATAAATATTCATCAAGCAAAACCTAAAAGATCCCACCAATTAAAACCTCACCTTCGAGAACTTTGACTTGAAGCAGCATAAATTATCCATATAATTCAGTCACTCTCAAGCCCTCCTATAGTAAGCAACGTGTATCATAACCCCTCCTAAAAATCTTGATATTTACAAACACCTGCAACATCATAGACAGAATCTTGATCGTCAAATACATAAATTAAACAAACAATCAAAATATATGCAAGAATCCATTTTTCTTCAAGATTCACTAAATTCTTGAAAAATCAAAGATTTAGGTATTGAAAAATAATCATCCACTCACCGATCTACCTGTCTACAAAATTCCAAAGATACAAAGAGGGATATATCAATAAGATTTTGACTTTTGGCTTGAACAAAAAATAAAAATATATATTATGATTAAACAGAACCAAAAATAAGAGATTTAAAGAAATAAGATAGAAACTTGATGAATTATTTTAGGAGTTTAATGGAGTTTGTGAGAGAGAAAAAGAGTTGGATTCGCTGTGTGCAGGGGAGAATGGCTGTCAAGAAAAGGCCTTTGCTTTGGGTTTTTGGGCTTCCCTTATTGACTTTGTTGTCTTTTATGTATTTCTTTAATTGTTTTGTACTAATGTTACAGCCAGTCAGAGGGGACTACTTGTCTTTTCTTTCTTCCTACAGCTGTTTGCGTCTTTCAAATTCTTTTTTACTGTCTCCGTCCACTTTTAATTGTCATAATTTTCTTTTTTAGAATAAAATGTTAATAACTTTGATTAATATTTTACGATTTATTTTTTCATCATATTGATATGTAAAAGAATTGAAATTTATAGTACTTTTTGTATAGTTTTTAAATATCTAAATTTTTTATTTAAAATATCGAATTAATATAATTTAATTTAACTTTGAAAATCAATCAAATTGACTTTCGAAAAGTGTAACATGACAACTAAAAGTAAGCAGAGTAACTTATATTAATTGTTCATTTTCCTCGTCTTTTAAGAAATTATAAATAATAAAAATATACTTAATAATTCATTCTTTAATTATTTTTAATACATTTTACTATTATATATCTCATTCAAACTTAATAGTGAAAGAACCTTTTTAGAACCTTATAATATTTATATTTTAAAAAGAATTAATTAAAAGCAAAATAGAAAATAATTAATTAACCATATCTACATCTTATTAATTAACAAATAATTTGGGATATGTATTTTTAGTAATATGGACAAATAATATAAAATAGAAGTATTTCTATTTCTAAAAGTGAAAAGATTCCATGATAGACTGATAGTTGGTAGTTGGTTTAGATGTGAGTTGTGGAGATATTAAATCTTACATAAGTAATACTATGTTTGGTAGTTGATTAAGATGTAAAAGTATTAATGTATAAAACTAATACAATATTTAATTTGTAATTTAGAACCGCATAATTAATACATGTATAAATTATAAGCAAATTTTCGTATTATTTCATACATAATAAAGATGAAAATTAATACATATATAACTAATTTCTATATAAAATAATATATAAATTTACTCATAATTAATTTTTACCGTGATAAAAGTAGACTCTAACCAATCACCAAATGACTTAATAGGTAAAAGTGGAATGAAAAAAGGGGTGGGTTTATGGAAATAGTACTAATATAAATTAGTTTATCAACAGAAAAAGTAGTACTTAAAAACTGATCATTAAAACTTGCAACCATGTTCTTGGGTCAGCACTCTTTACTTTTTTAATTTAATCTGTTTCAATTTATTAAAGAACCTTGCTTTTCAAACTATCTGCAGTTGTTCCCACTGCTCTTGCCAAAAAAAAATTGTCTTAAAACTTTTATAAGGATTTGATGATGATATAATAATAATAAAATTGATTCTTGCCATAGTAAAAATAAAATGTGCTACTACTTCTTATTTTAAAATTTTCAAACTAAAGCTTTTTTTATTTCTTCTATTTTTATTTTATTCCTTTCTTTTTTGTTATTATCTTTTTGTAAAGCTCTCTGCCTCTCTGTCACAAAAAAGCAAAATACAAAAAGATTGTCAACGGAATTGGCATCTGCAGTTCACGTGATATGATGAGTTTCCCAAAATTTACCAATAAAATCCAAGCAAATTACTCACTTCACTGAAAATGTTGGGAAAAAGTCAAAAGGAATAATTGTTTTTTTCAATTGACCGTTATTTTTACCAGCGGCGATAGAATTAGGGATAAGAAATATTTGATACATCATTCAAGTAGTAACATAAGATTAAATAATCAGTGCATCAGCATCGTATTAGGTGAAAAATCAAATCAGATCAAACTAAACGGACCTAAGTTTTGCATGTTGAATAGGACAAATGAAAACAATCTGGTAGACCAAATGCAAGTTTGCCCCTTTTTGCGATATCTCAATTACTTCAACAGTTCATTTATACAACTATTAACATAGACATAATTAAAATTTCACCAAATAGCAATCTCTTTGAACAATGCATCGTATTGAGACTGACTGCCATGTTCCTCAGTGACTTATGTCTCCATATTTTTTTCTAACATGCATACATATAGAAAGATTCAAAATTTTAAGTGTATAAGTTTTTAAAATAACTTTAAATTAATGCATAATGGCTTCAGTGAATATTTATAAATAGTATATATAGCTGTGTTTAAAGAGAAAATTATTAAATTTACGTGAACTCATATATTTGGTTAAATAAAATGTGGATGATCGAAAGGATTAGCATGTTGAATGAATGGTCAACCGGTGAAAGGAGGGGCCTGGGGCCTGGGATGTCTCAACGCGCATTGCAGACCAAATCTTTTTGTGAACTAAATTCAATTCTATTAGGAAGACCAATGACAATTCAATTGGCTATTAATTGACTTCATATCATCCCTTACACACCATATCTTATGAATGACGTAAAATTTAATTTTCACATTTATGATATTCAAGAGTCTATGTACGTACAAATCTACAAACGGAAACAGTCAAACAACCAATAGATGCCCACTTGAAATATCTACGTCTACGAGTTTTACTATACTTTTATTTATCTCCTAGTCTATATTAACCGAAAAGTATTTAAGTAATATAAATAAAAGGCGACTTTCCACTCTTACCATTTTGATTACTCACTTCGTCCATCTTTACTTGTCCAATATACTAAAAATAATTGTTCAACTTTACTTGACCATTTGGAAAATCAAGAGATAATTTACCATTTCGTGTCTATTTTTCCAAGATATTAAAAACTATTCATTTTTCAATATTTAGAATTTATAAATAATAGGAGTGTTATAGTAAAATTACCCCTCTATTTATTGTTTATTTAGGGGTGTATCAATTCAAATATGAACAAGTAAAGATGAACGGAGGAAGTATTTCCAAACTAGTCTCCTAGAAAGTATGAATTACTTAAGAACCTCATTAAATGAAAGATAGATATGGACAAAGGAAGTATATTATTTGGTAAATATTGTGGCTCATCCTTATTCTAAGCCTCAATTCAAGGAAAGGAATTGAAAATTGTCAAATTTTCGATCACATTGAAGCTTTCAAATGAACAAGATAAGAGAGGGGGGAAAGGGATCATCATATATGGAATTTGATTATTGTTAATTACATTTTTATTGGCTAAATATTAAAAAGTGAATAAGAAAAGAGAAAGTTCCATAAATAGCTTTATACTGTGCTAATTTTTGCAAAATATAGTGAGATTTTACTCTTTTCTTTGAAAAATATAATGCAATATTGTTTTGACTTCAAAACATAGAAAAATACATTGTATTCACATACATACAATATTTTATCCTAACTCAAACCGTATAAATATAGTATCTAATTGTAATTGTATGTGTGTTTATGTGTGACCAACAATATATGTATATATGTGTTTTCAGAAGAGAAGTAATTGATTATGTGTGTATATGTAAAGTCATCAACGGTATATGTTGTCTTTATAATCTAATGTATAAGTTTCAAACTGCATGTGTACAACATCAACTAATTGTATATAAAAGATATATAAAGTGTATTTTTTGTATATACAAGTGATCTTTGGCGAAGCAACGCTAATTTTTCGACAACAAACACTAACAAATCCAATGACCTTAAGCGGATGAGGTTGGGATGGACAGTGACAGACAACGTTTTTAAATACACAAATATATATACTAGTTTTATGGCATATGTGTTGCACGTGTGTATCGTATATATAGTATATGATGTTGTAAAATAGAACTAATATTACTAAGTTAAAGCTTTTTAGTAAATAATTATAATTGAAAAAACATAGGACAACTGTTTTTAAATTATTAGTAGTACATATTGTCACAACGTTACTTGTATTTTGAGATCAAAATGACAAGATATCATTAAAACATTTCAAAATACATTCAAAGTTTAAATATGGGAGAAAATGAAATTTCTTTAATAATATTATTTCTTACTTCACTCACAATTTTGTAAACAAATCTAACCAACGAAATAGGAAAAAAATATTCATTCAAAAAATGTCATCAATAGTCTTTCCTCCAGAGGTTATGAACATAAATGATGTAAACCATTTAAGTAGAAATTTTATCTTAAATATTCATACTTGATATTTAGTATGTGCATGACACTAATAAGAATTACCATAAGTATTTCAATATTTTATCTTTATATGTAACATATCATTTACAAAATATTATTACTCAATTAATATTTGAGTAAGTCTATCATAGCGAGGTAATTTTACCAAAAAAAAGTGTACTTGGTTGTTATCATGAATGATGGTTATATATACTTCAGTAGAATTATTTAATTTTAATATGTGAATAACATCACCTATGGTGAAAAATATTTTATTTCGTTAAGTTTCTACCTTATCTTTGTGGAATCGTAGTCCTCTCCTTTTTTTTGCCGCATACGTATCATCTAGTTGTTGTCTAATGAAAGTATCTAGTATCTTATAGAAGTTGTATCATGATATAAAATATTTAAATATTTCAATGATAAAAATTAATAGATGAATAAAATTTAAAGTATTATTTATACAATCATTAATTTGATTTAAGATCATCTTATGATCAATCACTATTTTCTTATCTATTTTTATATAGCTAGTAAGGAGTCTATCTTGTGACATAAAGAAAAATTAAATGGAAAAATACATGGCCAATAAAGAAGGAAGACGAAAATATATGTTCATGCTATATTCACTCTAGTGTTTCATTTGATTTAAATCTCTTGCCACCAACACTTTACTTTCTCCGTTCATTTTTACATACATATCCATTAAAAATAATTATTATCATGGCTATATTATCATATTATAAGTAAAAGTAAAAATCTATTTTTGAAAAAGTGAATTTAACATCAAAACTAATAATTCAATGGACTACGTTGATACCCATTATTTTAGCAAAATTAGGAAGAAACTCCTTCGTTTGAGGGAAAAGAATAAAAAATAAAAAAACAAAGAAGAAATATCTTACCCAAATCATATTCTTTTTTTCATATCTGTTTAATATTATTGTGTCTCCCATAACTTTCCGTCATTGTTAACTCATGAAAATGGTAAGAAAAAATATGAGTGTGATTTGATGAATGATTAGCTACAATTTTTTCACCAACTCTTTCTTATGAGGTACCTCAAATTTTGTTGAATTTCGAACTTAATAATTTTTTGCAAATGACACTTGTGATTTTTTAAGAAGAAGAGTAGAGAACATAAAGAAATTGTAGTTTAAAAGTGTGAGGAAACCCCTCTATTTATACCTACCAAATGGTAGTATGAATAGGTGTTAATTGTGTCTTATCCGAAAAAAGTCGCTGCTTATCGAAAAAGTCACAACCCTTTGAAAAATGTACAACTCATCAGAAAAAGCACAACCCTTTAGAAAAGTCATAACCCTTTGAAAAAATCACAACCCTTTGAAAAAGTCACAACCCGGCAAAAAAGTCACAGCCCTTTGGAAAAGTCGCAACTAATTGAAAAAGTCACAATCCTTTAATTTGAAAAGATATCTACTTTCAATATAATAAAATTAATTAAATTAATAAATAAAATAATTGGGGGTATTATAGTAATTCAACATTCAAGTTTGGGAGTTCATGCTTTTAAAGTAGTATATATATATATATATAAAATAAAAATTAAAACCCCTATATTTCATAATTATTTAAAGGGAAAATTGTATATAATAACAAACTATTAATTAAAATTAAATGTTATATATAACCATAGTTTGATTTAATTGTACCCCATAACAATCTGTTGCTATTTCGCCTCTCTCCTTAGTGAATCTCGCTCGCCACTCTCGTTCTCGCTGGGCAGTCTCCTCGCCTCTCTCGCTTTTATACAAACACAAATGTATAAAATGCGTTTGTGTTTGTATAAAGCGAGAGAAAATTATGTATATACATATATTTCGTTCCCCTCTCTCCCCTCTCCCAGATCTCGCTCGCCACTCTCACTCGCCTCTCTCACTTTATACAAAGACAAATGTATACATTGCGTTTGTGTTTGTATAAAGCGAGAGAAAATTGTATATACAAATACAAATGCATATATTTTCGTCTTATACACTTATGATTATACAAATACGATCTTCCCCCACCCAGTTTTCTTTTGTCTTTCTCTCTTTCTTATACAAACACAAATTATACAATTGATTCTTTTGTATATGTATACCGAAACAAATTATATAATTGCTTCTTTTGTATATGTATAGCGAAATATACATATTAATAGTCATAGCAAATATAAAGTTTGCTATGGAGCGCAATTATGTAAACTATAGCTATAACTTACAAATGTGATTTTTATGTTCGCTATATGTGAAAGTTGCTCTTATTTAAATGTACCGCTGTGAAAGTGATAAGAGAGTTGAATACACTGCATCAGGTGGTGGGAGGGAGAGGCCAATTTCTTAGGCCCAATTATTTATAGAGATTCATCATTCTGAGGCCCAACCGGAGGAAGAAGTGAGCCATCCCCATGGGCCTTGTGGTTGGTCTATAAACCGAGCCCAACAAATACAATGAGTCAAACTAAAATAGGAATAAATGTTTGTTTTTCCTTTTTCAAAAAGATTAAATTAAAACTTACTCATTTGGAAATTTAATAAATAGTTTGTTTGATCAAACTTTATTAAATGAGTGTAAATATAGGATAAATTTTAATTGAATTAAAATTTATTCATTTGGAAATTAATTAATTGTTTGTTTGGTCAAACTTTTGAGAGGTAATTTTTATTTTTATCTTTTATAAAATGCTCATTTATTTATTTTTTTAAAAGAAAGAGATTTTTGGTCAAGTGTTTCTCGAAAGTAGAAGAAGATGTTTTTCAAAAATAAAAAAATAAGTTTTTTTCCATAATTACATTTTTGAAAAAAAAAACTTTGAGTAAAATACTCAAACACACTTTTAAAAAATTTGACTAGACTGCTTGTTTGGACGTGATTTTAAATCAACCTGCTATTTTGATTTCTGTAATTAAATTTCTTCTTATAGACTTGATAACCCCTATAATTTGTAAAAATCATCCAAAATTCTTCAACTTTTATACAATCCTACCAAATGAACAAATTATAATCTATAAATAAGGTATCAAAATATCATAAAACACCGAATTAATAAAATCACATATCTCCTAATTTCTTTTGTAAATATATATATATATATATATATATATGTATATTTGTGATTAAATGTTATTAAAAACTTTCAAATACACACAAGTTTACAAAAATATATATGTTAATAAATAGTAACTAGCTATTCTTGATAAAATCCTCTCACATGTCATAATACAAATAATTTTTTCACGTTGATCACAAGCCTTTTTTTTTTGTTTTTAGTAAAATTTAAAATATTATATATATATATATATAAAATTTTATTTTTATCTTTTATAAAATGCTCATTTATTTTTTAAAAGAAGAGGTCTTTGGTCAAGTGTTTCTCGAAAGTAGAAGAAGATGTTTTTTTTTTCAAAAATTAAAAAAAAAAACTCTTTTTCCATAATTACTTTTTTGAAAAATACTTTGAGTAAAATACTTAAACACACTTTTAAAAAGTTTGACTAGATTGCTTGTTTGGACATGATTCAAATCAACCTGCTATTTTGTCAACCTGCTATTTTGATTTCTTTAATTAAATTTCTTCTTATAAACTCGAAAACCCCTATTATTTGTAAATATCATCCAACATTCTTCAACTTTTATACAATCCTACCAAATGAGCAAATTATAATTTTTTTTTAGATAAAGGTAACAGTGTATTCACAAAAGGCTCATCATCAAATAAATGATGAGCATAGGTCACTTACAATCTCATCAGAGCATATCAAACTACCCTATGGGAGATTACAAATTACCTATGAAGTCATCAAAAAGTTCTATATCCCTCATCATATCTTGTTTACACCAAAAGTACAAAAGACTAAGACAATTCATTCTAATTTTCTGGATGTTGTTTCTCTTATCCTCAAAGCATCTTCCGTTCCTTTCTTTCCATAGGGACCACCAGATGCAGGCTGGGATTAACTCCCACCAATCTTCATTTGACTCCCTTCTTCCTATCTCCTTTCAGCTGTAGAGCAAATCCTTAGTGGACGTTGGAATTGTCCAGCATACACCAAGAAGACCAAGAAACATGTTCCACAAGCTTGTAGCTACTTTGCAATGAAGGAATAAGTGACTATTAACTTCTGCATCTTGATCACACATAAAGCATCTTGAGCATAATTGTCTGCCTTTCTTTTGAAGCACTTCATGTGTTAAGCAGGCCCTTTTGCACACTAACCAGGCAAAGCATGAGATCTTCAATGGTATTTTTATCTTCCATATTAACTTCCATGGCCAGTTTCTGATCTGTGTTTGGCTAATATTGTATCTGCAGTAACATGACTTTACTGTAAACACACCTTTGCTTTGCCATCTCCAAATAGGCTTATCAGGTTCAGTGGAGGTGTCTGGGAAGGCATTGAGGATCTGAAACAGATTAATGACCCTCTCGATTTCCCAATCATTCAAAGCTCTCCTGAAAATGAGATTCCAACCCTGAGGACTCCATAGCTGTGAGATTGTGGCCTTGTTTTGAGTGGTGAGCATAAACAGGTCTGGGAAGAGTGATTGCAGGCTTTCATCCCCAATCCAATGTTCATTCCAAAAATCAATTTTCCTACCATTTCCCACATTTAGTGAGATGTTGCCTTTGAATTGGGGCCATAATCTTCTAATAGTCTTCCACACACTGCATCCAAAAGTTCCAAGAGCCTCCTCAGTAATCCAATGGCCTTGTAGTCCATACTTCATTGTGATGACTCTTTTCCAGAGCGACTGATCTTTAATGCAGAATCTCCACAACCATTTTTGAAGGAGATAGTTGTTCTGAAAATTGAGCTTTTTTATTCCCAGCCCCCCTTGCTTTCTGCTAAGAGTAAGAGTATCCCACTTAACTAGATGGTAACTTTTGTGCTCTTTATTTCCATTCCATAGGAAAGACCTTCTGAGTTGATCGATCTTTTTCACAATGTTCTTTAGAATTGGAAATAGGCTCATCATATATGAAGGAAGGGCATCAAGGACAGATTTAACTAGAGTCAACCTACCTCCCAGGGAGAGGTATTGACTCTTCCACCTAGCAAGCTTCTTGTCACATCTCTCCAAAACTTCACTCCACACAGCTGTCTCCTTATTTTGTGCTCCTAAAGGCATGCCCAGATACTTTGTAGGTAGGGTTGCTATTTGGCAGCCAAGATTTCTAGCTAGCAACTCCATATTATCCACTTGATTCACAGGATAGAGAAAACTTTTTTGCCAATTTACATGCAGACCAGATATACCTTCAAAGATAGTAAGGATTGCTCTGATGTGTCTAATTTGTATCACCTCAGCCTCACAGAAAACTAAAGTATCATCTGCATATAGTAGATGCGTAATCCCCACCTCATTGTCCCTATTCCCCTGATTCTGAGCCTTAAAGCCTTTAATCCATCCATTAACATTTGCTTTTCTGATCATGTGATTGAGGCCTTCCATGGCTAACAAGAAGAGAAAAGGTGAGAAAGGGTCACCTTGTCTCAAACCTCTTTGTGATTGGAAAAAACCTTCAGAGTTTCCATTTATGATCATGGAGAATTTAACAGTGGATATGCATAACTTTATCCAATTGAGCCATTTCCTCCCAAATCGCATGTCCTTTAAGACCTTCAGCAGAAAAGCTCAATTGACGTGATCATAGGCCTTCTTTATGTCCAACTTACATAAAATTCCAGGAATTTTTTGCTTAACTCTGGAGTTTACCAACTCATTAGCAATTAGTGCAGCATCCATGATTTGCCTTCCTTTCAGAAAGGCCATTTGGTGTACATCAACCAGTTTCCCCATTACTGTCTTCAACCTCTCAGTAATCAGTTTGGAAATGATCTTGTAGACTCCTCCTATCAAGCTAATAGGCCTGAAATCTTTCAATTCTTCTGCTCCAGGTTTTTTAGGAATCAGTGCTAGGAAGGTGGCATTGAAAGACTTTTCAAAAATTCCATTTTGATGGAAGTTGTGAATTGTCAGCATCAGATCCTCTTTTACAATTCCCCAACAAGATTTAAAGAAACTCATTGTGTAGCCATCTGGCCCTGGAGCTTTATCTCCATCACAAAGTTGTAGGCATTGCAAGACCTCTGATTCAGTAAATGGTCTTTGCATCCAATCCTTTTCTTCCTGAGAAATAGTTGGACATTCCATAAGGTCAAAGTTGGGTTTCCACTCCTCAGATTCAGTGTAAAGTTCTTTGTAGAAATTAATCACGGTGTTCCTGATCTCTACAGGGTCTTCTACAACCTCTCCTCCGTCTATCAACCTATCAATAGTGTTGATCCTTCTGTGGGCTGTTGCCATTCTCTGAAAAAATCTTGTGTTATTATCTCCTTGTTTCAGCTATAAAACCCTTGATTTTTGTCTCCATTTCGATTCTTCATCTTTTGTCAACTCTTCCAGCTCCACTACTATGGTGGCTCTTATTATCACTTCATCTTCAGTCAATTCCCTGGTTTCTTGTATCAAATCAATTTCTGCAAATTCCTCAAGTAAGCTATTTTTCTTACTAGTGAGCTCCCCAAAATTTGACTTGCTCCACTCCTTGAGTTTCTGCTTTAGCATTCTTAGTTTAATATTCAATATGTAATCAGGACAACCTTCCACTAGAAATTCATTCCACCAACTTTGAATCAAGTTGGTGAAACCCTCCACCTTTAGCCACCAATTCTCAAACTTAAAGTTTGATCTTTTCTGCTCCCAGTTACCACTTTCTAACAAGATAGGACAGGGTCAGATAGCACTCTAGGTAGTAACTTTTGCCTGATGTTTTTGAATTTTTCTTCCCATTCCATCGAGTACAAGAATCTGTCTAGTCTAGCTGCACTAGGATGATTGATGCCTCTAAACCAGGAGAACTTTCCACCATTTAAATGAGGATCATGTAGCTCCATCTCCTCTATCCACCTTGAGAAGTCAGACATAACATAAGAGATTCTGTTACATCCTCTTCTTTCTCCCATAGTTCTATTGGTATTGAAATCTCCACATGTAATCCATAGACCTTCACATAAAGTCCTGACTGCAGCCAATTCTTCCCAGCATATCAACTTCTCATCTCTGGTATGAGGAGCATACACTCCAGTGAGGTACCAGGTGAAAATTTTTTGAGTTGATACAAACTCATAAGTAATGGAGTATTGACCAGTTTCAACAAGGGTCCCACTCCAGATTCTACTATCCCACAGCAGCAAGATCCCCCCACAACTGCCTTCAGCTTCCAAGTAGCCGCATTTCATCCACCTACATGACCATAGCTGTTTGGCCATTGCTTTTAAGTCCTTGCTAATCTTTGTTTCCTGTATACAATAAACATCTGCCTTCCACTTTTTCATTAGACTCTTCACCATAGTTCTCTTATTCTGATTGTTCAGCCCCCTTACGTTCTGTGTAATCAAGTTAACTTTCATTTATAAGTTAGGCTTAGATTCCTCCCTCTACTTCTGCTTCCTTCCACCTCTTCATTTAGGCTGGATTTTAAGTTTTTCAGTTCATTCTTTCCAATACCTCTGCTCTTTGGAGTAGAGACTGCCTCACCCTTCCCCTTCTTATCAAGTTGTATTTTCCTCTCATCAATCTTCATCAACAAAGCTATGGTTTCTCTTTCAAATCCTTCGAAGGCCACCCCATATGTGTTGCTCAAATCTAGGATATGAGAATTCACCCAATTTGAAGCTTCTGTTTCGTAATCTTCTTGGGAATTTGGAAGTTGAAAGTTGACTGGTTCTGCATCATGAATATGTTGAAGTTGCATGTCTTGCTCTGTTGATTGTGTATCGTTTGTCTCCCCTCCTGCTTTTTCATGAGAAGTTTGTTGTGAACCAATCATACCCGGTTCTGTTTGGATGCAAGATGAATTTCTCTCTCCTCCATCGACTTGCGTCGCCATGCTTGTTTCTTTCGCCGTGTTTGTTTTCCAGTTCCTGAAGGCTTCTAGAAATTTAGCTGCCAGGTCTTTTATTTCTGTGAGGCCTTTGTTTTCTGCCATGTGATTGTCACGTGATGGTTCATTAGAGTTCATGGGCCTTTTTGAACTCACAGGAAGATTTGTAATGTCTGTATGCTTTTGGACTATTGGGCCTGCGTTTGAGGGTTTCTGGCCCATATTTTTTGAATTCAAAGTGGGTCCAACAAAATTCCTTTTTAACACCTCCCCACGTGGTCTCCTGCTGACACCACAACTTTCCTCTCTTTTATCCTCTGGGTAAATCCTCGATAACTGCTGGATAACGGGCTTCTCCTTTCCCTCTTCTACGATGGTGAACCTCGCGGAATTTCTGTCCACAGTTGCATGGAAAAAGAGATTCCAGCATTGATAATGGTCACCTCCTTCGGGATCTTTGACCCATCGCCTTTTACTTTGATTCGAGCCCATTTGAGATGATTCCGTAGTTGTGTCTCTTCCTCAGTTTCGATCCAACCT
Organism: Solanum stenotomum; assembly: GCF_019186545.1. NCBI lineage: Eukaryota > Viridiplantae > Streptophyta > Magnoliopsida > Solanales > Solanaceae > Solanum > Solanum stenotomum. The sequence continues at coordinate 6,594,489 of NC_064282.1, forward strand.
CCACAGAGATCTCCGATGGCCTTGAAAACAGTCTCTGACCAGAGATGTAGAGGAAGGCCTACAATCTTGGTCCAGATCGCTGTTGGTTTATTCTCCATATCTGTGGCCGCTAAAGTTGGGGACCACCACTCTAACCGGACCCTTGAGTTGTTCCAAATCCACTCACCTGCAAGCACCTGTTCTACCGTGGTTTCCATCGCAAACTCAAACAAGAATTTTCCAGCTCCCATTTCGTAAATGTTTAGCCTATGGCTTTGTCTCCAAAACTTGTTTGCCCAGCTTCTCACCTCTGCTAGGTTTGGCAGTACATTATTCCTTCCTTCAAAATCTCCAACTAGACTTCTCTGCAAAACTTCACTGTGGGTGTTTGAAGATTCATTAATGCAAATGATTCCTTCTTCCTTCATTAATGTTGCTTGGGCATTAACTCCGTCCCCTTTTTTATTAGACCATTTAATGCTCCTCACTGCCTCTGCAAAGGGATAATTGTTGTCTACCAACCTCTGCTTTGTACTTTCCACCTCCTTTCTAGTCATAGAAAGGAATCTCCCCATTTTGTCTGCTATGTTTCCCCATCCTGAGTTCAAAGTCAACTCCGGGATTATGATAACAGACCTCATTCTTCCCCTTATGTTTATAATTTATAAACAAGGTATCAAAATATCATATAACACTGAATTAATAAAGTCACATATCTCCTAATTTCTTTTATAAATATATATTTGCGATTAAATGTTATTATAAACTTTCAAATACATAAGTTTACAAAAATATACATGTTAATAAATCAATAATAATAGTAGCTAGCTATTCTTGATAAAATCCTCTCACATGTCATAATACAAATAATTTCTTCAGATCACAAGCGCTTTTTTTTGTTTTTTGTAAAATTTAAAATATTATTCAAGATTTATATTTTAAATTCAAAATTGTTGGAAAGTTTGAGATTTAAAATCATGATTTGAATTTTAAACTAAAATTTTGTGTAGATTTATTCAATAAAATGCTAATTTAAAATTAACCTATAATCAAATTTTACTATTTATTATTCATAAATTATTTTTGAAATGAATTGTTAAACAAAAATTACTTTCCACCAAAAACACTTTTGAAATAAATTAATTTTAATAATTTGGTCAAATAGAAATACTAGATCATAACAATATGCAGATAGTAGAGACTAAAAACTAGTCACTTCCCACGAGTTTTGTACATTTGTCCCCCTTCCTCCTTCATCCACGTGCGGCTCCTCCAAACCCTCCACCACACTCTTCTCCTTCTTCACTCTATTTGAACAAACATCCTATACTACCGATCACTTCACTCTCTACATTTTTCTTCATCTGTAAATCGCCATTTTTGTTTGACGTAGCAGCTATGGTAAAATCTACAAGCTTTGTTCTTCAATTGGCAAAAGGTTACGATAATGGAACAGCAGGAATTCCCCCCATCTTTGATTGGTTCAATGGAATGATGGAGGTCTCCTATGAGAAACAAGCCATCTTTTATTCTCTCTGTGCCGCCTATGCATTTGTCTCAATTATTGCCCTGGTACACTATTTTTTTTTTCTTAATTAGGTTAAATTTCATGGTAATTTTGCATCACATTTATGATTTATTCTCTATCATCTGGATCTTATTAGATTGATCCTAAATGCAAGTTGATGAACTGCTTTAGTGTTTAATGCTGAATCCCTCATTAAATTCGTTTTAAAACCCTATCTATGAGTGGAATTGGGGTCCATCTATCATTAGTTCTTTTTGTATGCCCCTAGCCCTAGTTCTTAGGTCTAGGACGTCCATTAGTACTCCATTTGTTGATAAAATGGCAGGAAACAGCTATGCCCGAGAATGAGTTGTGGTATATTACAAAAATTCTATTCCATAAAGGACTACTTTTAAGGGAGATGAAAAGGGGCCCCTATAGGCTATACCATACATCCTGCTTGCTTAGGACGACTGCATGTTGTATCAAGCAGCATGACGAGATGGAGGTGGAAAGCTAGGTTGGGGCGCTAGCTTGCGCCTTCCTTATACTAACATGTAAAATGTCAGATCTTCCCCTCATTTATTACAGTAGTATTAGTGAAGTTGCTCGAGGACTTCTACTGGGAATGGAAGTTGCCTATTATAGGATCCCTAGTAAAGCCAATTTAATGATGGCTGCTTATCTGTGTAAGAAGAGGATAGCTCCTATTTATTGGCAAGTGATTTCCTTTACATGTTATCTTTGGGTGTTTAACTCTCTTTCAAAGTGATGACTATTCAAACCTTAGATTATTCGGATTCATGTGCTTTGTTAAAATTCTAGTGATGGAAAAGGAGATTATTTTCTTGTTTGAAAGGGAAATGAGAGTTCAACTCAAGAATAAATCATTTCCATCAGCTTTATACATTTTTGCTACGTTTTTATCTTGGAAAATTTTAAATGGCTTTTCCTAAAATACTCCCTCCTTATCAAATGCACAAAAAAGCAAGAAAATTAACTCTTCAGTGCATTTCTTTTCCTAATCATTTCATGACAACCAAATGGTACCTTCAGGTTGAGACATTGACTTCTTTTAGCAAAGGGATCATTTGGGTAGCAGATGGAGAAGGCGTGACAGTGACCAATGGTGAGAATATTTGGATAAGGATAATGTTGAGTGCATACCATAGGCCTATGTCACCTTGTACTTAATTGAGCTTGTGTTCATATTCACTAAGAAAGCCTTGGTTGATTCTATCACACTTGTCAAATTCGAAGAAGCTACTATTTATCGCTTGATTACTTTGTCCCTCAGTTTCAAAGTGCACATTTCTTTGAATTTGCATTGCTTCAGAAATTAGAGCGATGCCTTGTTTTCCATCGCTCCATCGCTGTAAGCGATAATTAATAACATAAGTCTGTTCACATTTCTTTTAGATGAGGTGGTCATGTTTCGCTGAACCGTGGATGCTTGGTTGACCCATGTATATTGTGCCTTATAAATTGAATGAGGTAGGGTCAAAACAAAATTTTTACATTTTAAATCAATAATTCATATTCTTATTCAGAAACAATGTAGACACATTTAGTAATAACTACTACTGTTATGGTCTATATGTAGAGCCTTGATAATCCTGACCCTTGGACTAGACCAAAATTCGCTAGGTGCTCCCATGCAGATTTCATTACACGGAACAATGAATAAAAAATATTATATAATATGCCGTTGGGAGTTGTCCCAAAAAGTAATAGCCCATCCTTTTGGAGACGGAGGATGTATTTCATAGTCATGTTGGGGTAGTTAAGAGTGGCAGAAGATGGAGATCGGAAAAGGGGTAAATTTACCACACTCACCCTAATCTTCTTCCTTCTAACCCCAGCCAAAGAAGGGGCTCATATGGGCATGGAGGTAGATTTATTGTTTTCTTGTTAATTTAGCAACATTTCTTTTGCCACAATTATTGTTAGTGACAGCTTTAATGCCATTGCTTTGGACTTGAGATGAAGCCTGGAAACCTTGACAGTTAGACATGACACTAGAGTTTTTACTGCTGGGTTGTAAATGAGTTGGCAGATGAGGAAACCCAGGAGTACGTTCAAGGTACATTTTGCAGATGTCAGAACACTCTTAGTCTATATTGTTTGGACTCTTCAAAAATGTCAATGAGTGCATGGTGGATACTTTGTAAGTAGTCATTTTTGGGGAATCCGACAGGTGACACGGGTGCAGAAACATTTTTGGAGAGTCCGAGCAACATAGCTCTTAGTTTCCTACTAATCACCCTTACCAAATGGAAGGTTGATATTTGATTACCGATTGCGTAGGTTTTATATATGAATTGTCAAGCTACAATTCTAAAGTGGTTTTGAGGTAAATGGTTGCTAGTCCCCCTTTAACTCGATGTCTTTACCTAAGCAGGAAGTACATTCTCAAATCTCAAATAGGACGAATTCAACTTAACTGAGAATTCGTGCCTAGCCTGAAATGAATAAGCAACTTAGACTCTGCATTGACAGCACAACATAAAAAAGGTCACATTCTTTCAGACTTTCAGTCTGCGACTCTTCTTTCTGTACTCTTTGCAGCAGATTTCCTCAAGAGGTCCAAGAGGCATGGAAAATGAGCTTAAAGTAAATGAAAACATGTAAGCAAGATAGACTTGTTAATACAAAACATTTTCAAAATTGACTCGTGCAAGTGGACTATGGAGTGATAAACACATTTCCAGGATCGAAACAAAAAAATTGCACATTTCCTTATTTATTTTCAATGGATAATTTAATCAAATGGAAAGTAAATAGGGCTTCCAAAAGAAGAAAAAAAGAGAGGAGCGTATTAAAAGATCTGCCCGCCAAATTTTATTTCTCCTTATCTTTTGCATGTGATTTTTAGTTATTGTTTTATGCTTTCCCATTCAAGCTGTTTGTGTGTCTGTTTGTATGTCATGTTATTCAGCAGTCCACGGGGTACATAAGGGATAACATTTGGTTATCGGTAACTTGGATTGTTACTATTTTAATGGTCTGGATATTGGTAAAGTAATGATGGCACTGCATTTTTTTTAATTACTACAGTGAGATTTGGAAAAAAAATAATTAAATTTATCCAAATTTCCATCAGCATTCCTGCTAGCTTGTCTTGATGAGGCATGTGCCAACTTCTCGGAGTTTTTCATCTCAACATGCTTCCATGTGTTTTGTATTACAGGTACAACTCATCCGCATCCAATTGCGTCTTTCAGGAATTGGTTGGACAACACAAAAGGTTTTTCACTTGATGAATTTTGTTGTCTTTGGATGTAAGATTTACTTTAATTTCTCAATGTTCTTCTAGAAACTGTTCGTATCAAGTTATTTTAATGCTCATAACCAAATGATTGTTGGCAGTGAGAGCAATTTTATTTGGGTTCTACAGCGGTGTGTTCAATCTTAAATCAAAAGTAAGTCTCTTCTTTCCCTTTACTCAACCATTCTGATTCCTATAGGACAATTTCAGTTTCCCGGCACTGCTGGCGAATAATTTGCGAAGTAGACTATTAACTCCTAAAACTTCTAGAATGAACTTTCCAGGGAACTACACTGCAAGCAAAGGAATTTTAACTCATGAACGTCACCATTTAAGTAGCATTTGTTTAATGTTGATGAAACAATTATTGCGAATCTTTGAACCTGAACAATTTATCCTTTTTTAGCATCAACTCATCACCATAATAGAGAACTGTGTCAGTTGCTGCGAGCCTGTGAGTTTAATGTATAATGTATGGACTTTACTTGATATTTAGGCTCTCATTTTGCACGTTCTACTATTGCTGTCTGTTTGGACCATTTCGTGAGCTATGCACAAATAGTCAATCACCCGATTCTACTACTCTCCCCTTTTATTTGTCTCTCTCTTTATTCCGCTACTTCATAGTTGGTATGAACCCATACTGATCTTAATAGACCAAATGTTTCCAACTCTCACTGAATTTGATTGCAGGATACATATTAGAACAGTTTTGCTTTTATTGTAAACATCCCATGCATCAGAACTGGGGTCCAAATTTAATTTCAAATTTTCCTTAAAGAACAGTCATTATGGCATTGTGATTTGTCTGCTTAGCTAACACCAATCAACATTTAAACAGGCACTTGAGATGATGCTTCTGGATCTCCCTGGTCTTCTATTCTTCTCCACATACACACTATTAGTTCTGTTTTGGGCTGAAATATTCCATCAGGTAATGCTATTTGGTTCTCAAAGGTCTTTAACAAACTACTCTAGACAAGATATTTTCAAGGGAATCATGTTGGATTGTTGGTCAATTATTTCCTCACGGAAGAATCACTACCTATTTTAAATATTTTCATCATGGATCAAGTCTTACTCATTGCTTATTATTTTCACAGGCAAGAAACCTTCCAATTGATAAACTTCGACCTGCATATTATGCAGTTAATGCAGTCGTATATTTTATACAGGTAGTTCATCAGAGTTCTATTCACTTCACAGTAAAGTATGTCCATGCATAAGCAACAAAAGCCTCTCTGGGAGTTTCCTCCTATTTATGTAACCATGATATGACTGCAGATATGCATATGGATCTTCATTAGTGTTGGCCCAGTTTCGGCTGGTGTTGAAACTGCTAAACTTTTTTTCGCAGGTCAGTGCTCTATCTGCAAATGTTACTAGGCCATTTTAGTCTACTATCACAGTTTTAAAAAACCTGATTTTGCCCTTTCTGCAGTTATTTCATTTACTGCTGCGCTGGGATTTGTCATGTATGGTGGAAGGTAATTGGTTCTCCAGTATTGTAAAAGAGACCATATTCACTTCTCTATATCCATGATTCATGAAATTGATCCTTTCTTTTCCTTTTTAATCTCTCTCAAGGTTGTTCGCAATGCTTCGGCGCTTCCCTATTGAATCTAGAGGCCGTCAAAAGAAGCTTCATGAGGTTTGCACATGAAATAGCTGCCTTCCTCTTCATTTCAATCATTATCTTGCCATGTACACTGCTTCTATCAGAAGCAAGGCTACATTTCATTTTGGTGCTTGTTTATGCCTCAGAAACAAATGCATCTTGTTGAAGTCTTTTTGGTGTAAAGTGCTACCAGTTATGCCCAACCTCATAATAGTGTCTTCACCAATGAACTACTAGAAATCGAGTTCCTAGCCTGATCCTTTTTTTCTTGATAGGCTAATAGCGTTGATAATAGGTGATATAATCTGAATAATCAAAAACAAATAAAGAAAGAAAGGAAGATTCTATTTTCCAATATATAAGAATACAACTAAAGGATTTACCACAAACAATTTGTCTAATCTTTAGTGTAGAGTTATGATGTAATGTATCTATACTTATTAAAGGATACATGTGAAATAGTCCACGAATACCCGCCTTTATCTAAGTATATTAAATAAATGAGGATTTATGATATTAATATTAGTCAATCAATCAATTGTGCCTCAATTCTAAATTAGTTGGTGGTCGGGTACATGATCCTGTGTTCTATATCCTGTGAGTTAGGAAGATTCTGATTGGACTAGGGAGGATCTATTGCTGGGGCAGATCTTTCTTCCTTATCCAAACAATTTTATACTTGAAAGAATAAAGTCGAAAAGTTATTCAATGTGGTTTGGTATAATCATAAAGGAAAATTAATTATGAAGGAAAGACATAATTCCTGTAAAATGATATGTGCTCTGCTTTTGGCAGGTTGGTTTCGTGACTGGTATTTGCTGCATTTGTTTCATGATCAGATGTGTTATGGTAAGTTTCCACTATATCCGAGGTAGGGATGTTTGACCCTAGTTAGCATGATTAAGAATATTCATTTCCTTCTTGCAGGTTGCTATTTCTGCTTTTAACGGAAAAGCTGATGTTGATGTCATTGACCATCCAGTTCTCATTCTCTTCTATTACATGGTAATAATTTGAGTTAATTTTAATACTCAATAGCTGGTTAATCACTTACAAGCCTATTGTCCCATTTTCGAATATTATGCTAAGGTTTATTTAATCTTTTATTTATCTGTGACCATCTCATAATTTTCAAGCTCCCTTGACGTTTTTTATAGTCGTCACAAAAGATCTTTCACAAAATGATCCATCTATTTTGTATATTTTATGCAGGTGGTGGAGATCTTGCCTTCTATTTTGGTGCTTTTTATTCTGCGCAAATTGCCTCCAAAACGTGTATCAGAGCAATATCATCCTATTCAATAACTCATAGAAGAGCATCCCTGATTTTAGTACTTCACCGTTTTTGTTCGAAGAAGCCCCTGTCATGCAACCCAGTAGTTAAAACCATTCTCAGTTTTTTTTTAAACTTCTTTTTTGCTTTTATTGTTTTGGCGCTTGTCTCAAGTGACGAGGAGGAGTTATTGTTTGATTGCAGTAGAGTTGTTTAGAAGTCTTGAATTATAAATTATTCAAAGTGCATGTGAGTTGTGACTTATAATCAGAATTTGGATAGAATTAGATGTTCGAAGTTTATAGGCCTTGGGTTAGATTCTGTGTGTATTTATACAACTCATATTTGTTCCTTCTCATAATCACAGATTTATTTGATATTTTTCTAAAACATGTCGAGATCAAGTGGCACGTTATTCTGTGTTTCTCTTGTTGGGTATTTGCATAGGCATTGTTACTGCAGCTGCAACGGAACCAAAAACAGAAAATTGCAAGGAGTTGTTTGGTACTTCTTCGATTTTAGCTTGGCGCCGATGGTGGCCTCATCATGTACTTTCAATTGGATGATGGCATCGTTACCCAAAAAAACCATCACCACCAACTCACGTGGCTCCATCTCCATCTCCCGTTGATAATGCGGTTTTACCAACTCAGGTGGCTCCATTCCCAGTTGATGATGTGGTTTCATCATTGCACAGGGCTCCGTCTTTGCCCCGGCTCCGATGACTTCTTACATCAAGATCGACGATTGTCAATCAGAGTTGATCACTTCTGTTACAAGCATAGAATTTCATTATCCACACAATGCTGCAAAGTTGTTTTGTACCCTCTTTCCTAAGCAAAGTTAGAAACTATCGTGGTCATCATCAAGGGTGAATTAAGCATTGATCAACTCTTAGCACACTCATTACTCTTTGCTTTTTTTGGTCATTTAGATTTTAGCTTTGCTTAAAGGGGTAATTGGTAGTTAGTAGTATTACTTTTTATGAACTTCTCCTTAGATTCTTTGTTCATCTCTTTTTTACAATTTAATTACTATTCTTTCCGTGCATATTTATTTCTCCATATTTTACTTATTCATAATATGGTGGATGTATCAATCAACTATGCCTTGGTTCCAAAAAAAGTGAGGACGGTTATATGAATCCTTTGCAACTATTCCTCTCTATTCGATCCCAACATATAAATTATATAAGAAGACTTATTTGCGTTCTGCAGCCTTTTTGTCCCCCATAATCCTAAATAGTAGATTATAACAAGTAATTAATGTTCGTCATTTTTGTGATGAGAAATCTGTTATACTTGGTGTTCATTAAAGCCTTTTTGTGGTCGGTCAAAAATAGACAAATTAGATATGTGCAAGGCTTTTAAATGCATAGATAAAAGAAAGAGCGCCATAAAAGCTATAATATGGTCTAGAGAAAGTAATTTCATCTTTATTTTGGATAAAAATAAATGATTAAATAATTGAAGGGCTTGTGGTCATGGTATACTCTATATATATTTTGTGTTAACCTTAGTGCCTAAAGCACACTCCACTGAGTTTTATTTTACACTAACAAGTATCTCAATTCTAGCAAGTGCTTTCCTATGCAGCAATCCATCCTCACAAGCTCCTTCTCCAAAGGAATCAAAAAGCAATCTGAATCCTCTAAGCTTCAAAAATTAGGTCATTTTGAAGTACACAACACATACACACTGCACACACAAAAGAAGTAGTAAAATAGTAGTAGTAGTAGTACTTCAGTGATTTTATAAAGGCATTTAAAAAGTTTGATATTATATGGTAAGACATTTTTTTGAAACTCTTAAAAATGAAGTTTTAACTCTATAAATAACAAAGACAGTCTTCATTAAACACCAATTCAAAAAGAAAACAATCCTTCATTAGCTGACATTTCCTTACAAGTTGTAACTTTTCATCATGGCTGCTCAAAACCATGTCCAAGTTACCATTCCTAAAGAAAATCATGCCCCTGAAGAGGATTTTGACTACTCTCAAAGAGCACAGTGGCTCCGAGCCGCTGTGTTAGGAGCAAATGACGGATTAGTCTCAATTGCATCCTTGATGATGGGGGTCGGAGCTGTCCAAGAAAACGTTAAAACCATGATTCTTACAGGCTTTGCAGGGTTATTTGCTGGTGCTTGTAGCATGGCTATAGGAGAGTTTGTCTCTGTGTACTCTCAACTAGACATAGAGCGTGCTCAAATGAAGAGAGACAAAGAAACAGGAGGACAGAACCGAGAACATCAAGAAGATGGAGAAGGAAACACGGAACAGCTGCCAAATCCATTTCAGGCGGCAGTAGCCTCGAGTGTTGCATTCTCATTGGGTGCCATTGTGCCAATTCTTGCTGCCGCATTCATAGCAAATCATAAGTTGAGGCTTGCTGTGATCGTGGCAGCGGTGAGCTTGGCATTGTTAGTATTTGGAGGAATTGGTGCTTTCTTGGGCAGAAGTCCTATGGTGAATTCTTGTGCCAGAGTTTTAATTGGTGGATGGATGGCTATGGCCATTACCTTCGGCCTTACCAAGTTGATTGGCTCTACTGGCTTGGAAATATGATTGAAACTTTATGTTCCTGGCCTGTACCTTGTTCTAATTTAATCTCATCTAATCAAAATATTTGTACTGCTAGTTGACTTAACCTTTTGTGTAATAATAACGCGAAGCATTCTCTGAATTTATATTGATCCTCCTATACTGATAATATTAGCTATGGCACACAACCTTTTACTTATTCACGATAAACTCATCAAACTACACTTCATCCTCAAATATAGTTAGGACTTAGGATTTGATTATATAAATCTTTCTGGTAGTACTCTGTGCAAATCGTGTAACTTCATCACAACAATCAGAATCCCCCTATACAGTACAGCTGCCTTATTTCTCTTTATTTCAACACTAAGAAGCTCTGTTTCACTCATAATGCTTTGTTTTCCCTTTCCATGGTTATTGACTAACTCGACATCAGATAAATCAGCCTCCAAGTCACTAAAAATCCTCACCAAAATCGTTATCAGATGAATTTTCATGTGCAAGTTGTTCTCTGTCATATTGTTTGACTTTTGTGTATCCCCATTGTTCATTTTAAAATAAGAATCCAGGTGCTCAAAGTATATCTCATTCACCTTGTCTTTTCGAATTTTTTACTAACTGGACAGGCTTAAGACTCTTGTAGAAATCAATCTCCATATTTTACCAGACTGACTTTCCACACTTGTGCCAAAAAGTTATTGAATCAGATGCATACCCACAAATTTTCGCCATCTTTTTAAAACTCCTGAAGAATGAATGTGTCCCTATTAATGGAATCCATATAGTCTATGCTGCCACTGATGTAATGCGTGTCTGGGTCCTCAAGTATCGGGTCTAAACAAAAAATATAAAATAAATCAAGACAATGGAAAATGCTTTTGCCTGATAATCAGATACAATTTGCAGCCATAACAAAGAAATTTAATGTTCAGAACCATAAAAATTATTCAAAAAGATCTAGAAGTGCATCAAATCAGAGGTCGACAGAGTCTTGTTCTAGGTTGTCACTTTGATGATGTATTGTAATTCCATTTATGTTTGCTCTCCCCAGTCCGGATAGAAAGAACAACTGTGACAGGTTGATAGCTAGTGTAAAAATGTCATGGTAAGTCATGTTGAGGTCGAATAGAGAGAAATAATTGCAGAAGATTCATATAATTGTATTCAACTTTAATCGGGATCAAGGCAAAGTTGATTGATATGTCTACCATAAGTATAAAGGTTGTGTCAAGTCAAACATGGATAAATAATATGCATGGAGACGGAGAGAGCAAGTAATTAAATTGTAAAATAGAGATAAAAGATCCAATTGAACTAATAAGGAATTTAATCGAAAGAATTTAATTGCCACCCCCTTAAGGGGATGGAATCCTATATAAAGTAAGTTAAATGACCAAAAAAAAGAAGAAAAAGTTGTATTATCCTATTGTCTTGCTAAGTTTTGATCATGCTTCAGCCTTGATGATGACTACAATAGTTCCTGACTTTGCTTAGGAAAAAGGGTAAGTGCACGAACCCTCTATAAAAGCAATCATCTGAAATTGTTGAAACAGCTTTGCAACATTGTGTGGATAATGAAATTTTACACTTGAAAACAGAAGTGATCAAATCTGATACACAATCGTCCATCTTGATGCAAGAAGTGGTTGGAGCCGGGGACAAAGACGGAGCCAAGTGCGGTGGTGAAACCACATCATCAACTGGGGATGGAGCCGCATGAGTTGATGAAGAAGCCATGTGCGATGGCAGAACCGCATTATCAACAGGAGATGGAGATGGAGTCACGTGAGTTGGTGGTGATGTTTTTTTCTGGTGACGACGCCACCATCCGAATGAAGGTACATGATGATGATATCGCCACCAGGATAGAATCGAAGAAGTACCAAACGATTCCTTGTTGTTATCTGTTTTGGCTTCTGTTGCAGTGGCGTTAACGATGGTTATGCAAATACCCAACAAGAGAAACACACATAATAATGTGCCACTTGATCTCGACATGTTACAGTATCGCTGACTCTGAGAATGTTTCAGAAAGAAGGCTGAATAATTACTTGAGAAGGAACAAATATGAGTAGATATATATAGACAAATAATTTCAGCTACGTCGGTACTAATTCCGAATCCCACCCAATCCCTTTAAACTTGAGCATCTACTTCTACCCAATTTCGGATTATATTACTCAAATTAAGTGTCACATAGAATCAGAATTTGGGTAGAAATAGATGATCCAAGTTTAAAGGGATTAGGAATTAGTGCTGCCGTAGCTTATATTCTTTTGTATATTTATATCAACTCATATTTGTTCTTCTTTTTCAGAAACGTTCTAGGAGTTACACGTAATTATTAGATCTTTTTCTGAAACATGTCGAGATCATTATTTTGTGTGTTTCTGTTGTTGGGTATTTGCATAAGCATCGTTAACGCCACTGCAACAGAAGCCAAAACAGATAACAACAAGGAATCGTTTGGCACTTCTTCGATTCTATCATGGCGGCATCATCATCATGTACCTTCAATCGGATGGTGGTGGCGTCCTCACCCAAAAAAACCATCACCACCAACTCACCTGCCTCCATCTCCTGTTGATAATGCAGTTCCGCCATCGCATATGGCTTCTTCATCACCAACTCATGTAGCTCCATCCCCAGTTGATGATATGGTTTTGGCTCCGTCTTTCGCCCCGGCTCCAACGACTTCTTGCATCAAGATGGACGATTGTGTATCAGATTTGATCACTTCTGTTTTCAAGCGTAAAATTTCATTATCCACACAATGTTGCAAAATCGTTTCAACAATTTCAGATGATTGCTTTTACAGAGGATTCACACACTCCAAGAGAGTACCATTTTTCCTAAGCAAAGTCAGGAACTATTGCAGTCATCATCACTGCTCTGAAGCATGATCAAATCTTAGCACACTCATTAAGCTTTTGGGATTTCCTCTTTGTTTTTTTGGTCATTTCGATAATTAGATTTTAGCTTACAGTGGTATCTGGTAGTTACTTTACGAGCTTGGTCAATATCAATAATAAATTTAACTGCATCACATTTTTTAATAACTTCATATATCCAAAGGCAAAGATGGAGTTATCTTTTGGTTTCTTTGTAGAGAATCTAACATATACTTGAATTTTAATTTTATAATAATGGTTACCTAACAATAAATCCAGTTACGAATTTTTATTAATTTGTACAAAGGATATGGTGGATAAGCAATGATATCGAAGTCATATAAGGTACGAGTATCGTAAATTTTAAACAAGCAATAGAAATTAAAGACAAACAATAATTAATTATTACCTAATTACCTATATTTTCCTTTTGAAACTGTCGTATGTCTTAATTTCTCCTTGTGCTATCACCTAGCTTGGCTTAGTTCTAAAACTAAGATTTATTTTTTTACCAGTTATATATGAGATATTACTATTTAAGAAATGAGAATAAGCAGACAATTGAGCATAAGATTTTTTTTTTTCCAGTTATATATGAGATAGTACTATTTAAGAAATAAGAATAAGCAGATAGTTAAGCGTCAACATGTATGCTTCAGCTGTGTACTAATGAGATATGAATTACTTAATGTTGTGTATAAAGTTAGTTAGGGGCAGTTGAGGAATTAGAAAAGTTGTTAGTATAGTTGTTAGTCGGTTAGGAAATAAACAGTGTATAAAAGTCACTGTTACATTGTAATATCTTTTTGAGCTTTCCACAATAATGAATAACACTTCTTCTTCTCTTTCTCTCTAAATGCATCTGTGATCCACCATTGAAAGTGAGCTCTCATAGTGTAGATTAGTTGTAATTCAACATGTACTTCTCACATAAGTAAGTAGCTTGACCAAAGGTTTCCAGATCGAATCTGCATAAGCATAAGTCGATTTGGAGCATCAATTTGGAGACCTCTTCAACCGATATGTCAAGCTGCTTACTTATGTGTTACTGTATGCTTATTTCCATTTCTTAGATAGTAATACCTACCTATTCCACTACATAACCAAACTCTACTCTATTAATTTTCCATTTAAACTAATTATTGTCTCAGTTTTTTTTTTCTCCAATTTTAAAAGTTTATACCAACCAAACTAAATATTGTCTCCATTTTAATTTTTTTCTCCAATTTTAAAAGTTTATAAAATTTGTAATCTCAAATTAACCATATGTGATTATTTAATTTCTCGATCTTTTATCCATAAATAGCCTTGATTTCTAATGTCAATGTTAGATCATTAAAAACAAATATTATTATATTTAAAAAATTAAAAGTATCACAAATAAAAATTATGAATTTCAAATAATAGTGATTGTGTCCGTGCATAACACGAGCTTCCCTTTTCTAATTCTATAGTAAGATAAGATAGATATATAAATATCCCCTCTCAAAAAAATAATTTGTCATATTTCAATTTTACTTAATTATTGTGCAATGCACGTAGAAGCAAATCTTATCTATATCCTTTGTTTATTTTCCTCATAGAAGATCATGACACATATGGCCACAGTAAAGTATTTAGAATAATGAAAACAATATTTAGTTTTAAAAAATAGATTAAATCACAAGGACTTGACATCATGGGGATTGAGAATATATAGGTTTCTGAAACCTTTTCTAAGAGATGCATTGCACCAAATCTTTATTGACTTCTTGTCTAATTATTTAGTATTTGCCAAATAATTAATGCAAAGGGCTATCACTAATCAACAAAGTGTACTTTTTCTTAAATATTTATTCTTATTGCATTGTCTCCTCTTCTTCCCATTTGATCACCAAAATATATCTTTTTATTCTTACTTAAACAATTTATGATTAATGTTTTGTAGTAAAAAAATAACATGATTAAAAGTTGAGTTCTTACTACATATTAGGGAAGAAAGCGAAACTCACTAGTCTAAAAATATGGAAATTGACTAGTAAGCTTCGGAAATAATAATTAAAGCTTATGTTTCGTGTTAAAAAAAGAAAAAAAAAAAAAACTGCTAACCAACTTTACGAATTTCCCCATCCATCAAAACTAAATTTAATAATATCCAATTTCTCCAGCAATATATTAATGCTATTCTAGTGTTTTTCTTTTCTTATTAGCATAAACAAATAAGTTTTGTAAAACAAGGGAAAATTTTGAAGTTCCCACTTCAATTTATCTAAATTATAAATAAATATTTAAAATAATATTTTTTATCTACTTACAAAATCACTTATTTTTTTAAAAATAATTTATTCACCTCATTTTCATAATACTTGTTTAGATTATTATAAATATTTTTGAGATAATACAATTGACTTACTTATAAAACATTCTCTTTGTTCATTTTTACTTATCGAGTTTGAACTTTGCACATCCCTAGAAAAATAATGATTAACATAAGCATTTGTTCACAATATTCACATTAATTGATCTTTAGAGCCTATTTGAATAACTTGTTTTGATTGTTTTCCAGCCAAAATAGACTCTAAACACTTTTATTATGTTTGAGTAAAATCTAAAAATGTTTTTAAGCTCTTAATTTTAATCTAAAATAATAAAAATAAGTCATAAGTTAAGCTAACTTATGACTTTTGATTTATAAGTTATAAGCCAAAAGACAATCCAAACATGCTTTAAGTGATTATTTAGTTAGGAATAAGTTATTCAAAATTAATTATTTCGAAATAAATTATTTTACCATATATATATATATATATAAAATAGCTTATTTTATCACTAAAATACAAATAGTGAAATAAATATTCTTGAAACTGCCAATAACACATAAAATAAACTAATCTTACATTTTATTTCCATAATTATTATAACTCCCAAAATATATATCATCATACTTAATAAGTGGTGGTTCCTTAACTACCACCAAACCAATCAAAAATTGCCATCTTGCTAATTAATATTTCTTTCTTTTATATAATATTTTCTATTTCTTTCTATTAATATTTCTTTCTTTTATATAATATTTTCTAT
>NC_064282.1:6613863-6744256 GCF_019186545.1 Solanum stenotomum
CAAGGGTATTCCCGTCATTTCCTTCCTTAAAAGAGCTCCTACCAACACTACCAAACCTATCAAAAATGGCCACGTACGGCTAATTAATATTTCTTTCTTTTAGCGCTTTTTTCATCTCATACTATATAAGTGGTGGTTCCCTTGGACTACCAAGGGTATTCCCGTCATTTCCTTCCTTAAAAGAGCTCCTACCAACACTACCAAACCTATCAAAAATGGCCACGTAGGGCTAATTAATATTTCTTTCTTTTAGCACTTTTTTTTTGCTCTCAAATGCTACCAAACCAATCAAAAATGGCCACGTAGGGCTAATTAATATTTCTTTATTTTCACACTTTTTTTTGCTCTCAAATATTGCCCGTGCCTTGCACGGCCACCCTTATCTAGTAGTTACTAGAAGCATAAGGTTGGGTCAAAGGTGGAGAGAGAAAATAGAGCCCAGATGGCACCGCCTCTATAAGCACGCCTTTGAGATGAATGACACATTCAGCCCAAACACAATCCAAAATTCAATGTCACCTCCATTTCTTCCTCTATAAATAGTCTTACCCAATTTGTGAGTGATGAAGATTTACTGAATTTGAAGACCGAAAGAATCATAAAAGCAGAATAGAGGAGTACTGGTATTTGGTTGATGGTCTCATGGGTGCAACGGGTTCCAAGCTCGAGAAAGCCCTCGGAGACCAGTTTCCCGAAGGTGAACGATACTTTGGTCTCGAAAATTTCGGCAACACTTGTTATTGCAACAGCGTCTTGCAGGTTTAATACTCTTTTCCATACTTTCTTCTTCTTTAATCTTGGGATTCTTGATTCTTTTCTTTTTTCATTTGATGGGCGTTGTGGGTCAAAATAATTTTAATTCATAAAATCTGGGTTTAGCTGAGATTTCTACAATAACGATGATCCCCACCTAGTTGGACTTATTTCATTCCGATGGTTTTAATAATTTAAAAGATGAATTCGTTTAGTTTGGATTCCTAGCTAGTTAAAGATGGAGGTTATCTAGTTGTGTTGCTGTTTCTATTAGATCGATTTACCCTTTTTTTATGCGGATTATTTAGATGCTTAGTTTTGCAATTTGATGTTTTGATTAGTATTTCAAAGATGAAATTCGTCCTTAGGTAAATCAAAGTCCAGTACACTCGTGAGTCGTGCGTAATACGACACTTCATTTGAGCAGTGATTGTTGCATCCGATGTGATTATTGATTGTTCCTTTATCTCTTTTGATACAGGCCTTATACTTTTGTGTCCCCTTCCGCGAGCAACTGCTAGAGTATTATGCAAATAATAAAAGTCCTCCAGAAGCTGAGGAGAATCTCTTAACTTGTTTGGCTGAATTGTTTTCACAGGTAGCAGATTCAATCTGAATGTGTGGGCTTTCTATCTAATGAATGGTGTTTTGAATGTTTGAGTATTCTGCTACGTTGAACGTGAATTTAATAATTCTCAGTAATGTAATTACCTTACTTGATAAAAGTAATTCTAGAAAAACGTTTGGTGTCCTCCATGTGGCATGCTTAATTGAGGAATTTGGCAAGTCTAGCCTTAAATGCTATAGCTATCTCTGTGTCATTCAATCGAGAAAGTGTAAAAGGATGATAAATAAGCAGAAGAACTCCGACAATTGTCGACTTAATTCCAATCAAGTGCTAGTTCAGTATGTTCAGCAAGCATATTCCAAAATTGTCTTATTTTGGTCAGAGGAAATTCAATTGAGTGAGGACATTAGCATAAGATTTTTACTTTTCTCAATTGAGAAGGCAAAAACACTATTATTGGCTGAGCTAGGATGATGGTGCTTGTTTAACTGATGAGTCGAACCAAATTCCAAAGTTCTAGGTAAGTAAGAAAACAAAGACAACATGATAGCGTAAGAAATATATAAGAACTTCAAACTTTCTCTTCCAAACTCCCGTCCTTGAACTTTTATTTCTCTCTCTCTTGGTTATGTTGCTATATAGAAGAGTTTTAGCTAATTCAGACCTGAAAATGAGGATGTGCTGTTAATCGGTTTTGCCATAACTAGGAATTTTTTACCTTCAACCAGGCAGTCTCTTCTTTGGTGTGTACGAGTTAAATTTTCTGTTGAACAATGATTATTCAAGAGTTTTCATCAGGAAACAAAATTTCTACAATGAAAATAGCATTTGTTTTAATCTATGCTCGTTGAGAATTGTAGGCACATAAATCTGGTTGTTTTTATCGTGCAGATAAGTTCACAGAAGAAGAAAACAGGTGTTATAGCTCCAAGGCGCTTTGTACAAAGAGTCAGGAAGCAAAATGAACTTTTCCGAGGTTACATGCATCAGGTACGTGCTTTTCTATACATTTATGTATGCTTGCTATTTGGTGGAAACCATTCAACGTCTAATGCAAGAATCATTTTTTTGTTAGATCATGAAGGAACAAGTCACTTCTTGATCAGTTTTTCTAACCATGACGTTCTTGTAGGCTTCAAGCGAATCTTGAATGAGCCATCACTATCTTTTAAGATAACTTCACAGTGGTGACCTATAGCAAGAGACCTGTTTAAAAGAAAATAAGAAGAATGAAAGAAGGATTATCTGAAACAAGAAAGAGAATACCCTAAAAATTTCCAAACTGGGAGATGTGCCATGCTCACTTTTACTTTAGATGCATAATTAGTCCTAAGATCAGTTTAAAATGAGAAACCTCTCATACGTTTCGTTGATTAAAAATAAAAAGAGAAACATCTTATATCGATCCTAAGTTCATTTATGTGCTTTATAGAAGTCATGAACCATTTGAGTTACATTGATGTTATACTGCATCTATCATTTAGCCCGGAGCATCTTCAAGCTTCTGTGACCTGTATTCCTTTATAGAATGTATTTTCTTGTGGGTTACGTGCTTAGTGTTTTTAAACTGGTTTCACGACAGGGTAGAGAAGTTTTTACCTTCCTGCTTACCCAAATTGTGCTTTACCTGCTGAAACCACGCCATATCTTTATTGTTAAGTTATTACATTCTTTATCTGATCATTTATATAGAGGTGGAAAACAAGCTTCACTAGGGTTTTATGTGTGGGTGGTTGCTAGAGGAGAAGAACAAATATGAGGATGAAAGAGAAGAGTTAGTGTCACGATGCTTGTGTGCCTAATGGCACGGGTAATGATAACGAGGAGGAGAAGAAAGATATAGTTAGGAAGGAACTTAGTTGTAAGTCCTATGTTACCGTTGATGGTTAGAGATATCAGTTAAAATTACGGAGGGGTAAGTTAACATTCTTTTTAACGCTGAAGGGTTTTACTACTATGAAAAATGGTTTAGGCAGCAAAGTGTTCAATCATTCTGATGATACGATTTCTACTCCATTGCTATCCAGAATCATTAGGACAATTACATACAAAATCAATTCCTACTTTATCTAGGTTTTAATAAAGTTGATTTTTGGTCATGCTTTTTCTCAGGATGCCCATGAGTTTTTGAACTTCTTGTTGAATGAACTCGTTGATATCTTGGAGAAAGAGTCACACGCAGCAAAAAGTTTAGCAGCAAGTTCTCCTGAAAAAGTCTCAAATGGAACATGTAATGGTCATGCGAATGGCGTTAAGAAGGAGCCGCTTGTTACCTGGGTGCACAAAAATTTTCAGGTAAATTATCTAACTTTGTTTAGGATTTTATCCTTCTTTTTGTCTATATATAATTTGAGGATGTCAGTTTTAGCATCTGCATTGCAGCTTCACAGGAGGTAGTGAATGGAGAAATCAAGGATCTCTCTTAAATTTCTGTCAATAAACTTCTTTTATACTTCTATTTGAAAGGAAAAAAGTCATGGTTTGTTCCATGTTGGGTATTTTTGGATTTGTATCTCAGAGGAGGTGCTTGGAGCAGGACTAGGAGGAAAATGTGAAGTTCTCTAAAAATTCTATCAGTGAAATGTGTACGTACTGTTTGAAAAGATTAGAGTCAAGGTCCTATATTGGTCTTCTGAATTTCTATCTGATGCTCATGGATTCTATCAGTAGACAAATTCATATATGTTTAAATTATAGGTGCTTGCTTCACTCCACTTGTGATGCAAATTTTGGATCCTAGGACTTCGCAAATGGTGTACTACTATCTAGAGATAGTGGCTGCTTAACTGATTTCCTTTTTTATATGAAATGCAGGGTATATTAACCAATGAAACAAGATGTTTGAGGTGTGAGACAGTCACAGCTAGGGATGAGACATTTTTTGATTTGAGCCTTGATATTGAACAAAACAGTTCAATTACAAGCTGCCTAAAAAATTTCAGTTCTACAGAGACCCTCAATGCAGAGGACAAATTTTTCTGTGACAAGTGTTGTAGGTAAGTGCCTTCACCTTTACCTTTTTAAACAATTATGGTGGAGAAATTTACTTTCTTTTTGTGAATTCAGCTTGCAAGAAGCACAAAAACGGATGAAGATAAAGAAACCTCCACACATCCTGGTCATTCATTTGAAGCGCTTCAAGTATATGGAACAACTAGGTCGATACAAAAAATTGTCTTACCGCGTTGTGTTTCCTCTGGAGCTAAAACTCAGCAACACCACTGAAAACACAGATTCTGAGTATTCTCTATTTGCTGTTGTGGTTCATGTCGGAAGTGGGCCAAACCATGGGCATTATGTTAGTCTTGTGAAAAGCCACAACCACTGGTTGTTCTTTGATGATGAGAACGCGGAGATCATTGATGAGTCTGCTGTTCAGACCTTTTTTGGCTCAGCTCAAGAGTACTCCAGCAATACAGATCATGGCTATATCCTCTTTTATGAGAGCCTTGCAGCAAGCAAGAGCTGAAAATAGTACTCACATGTTGAGACCTAACTATTGCGTATGTGTCTGCTCAACTTTTGTCGTGTTTAGCTTTCATGGTTCATTGGACCGGCTTAACGAATGTTTACGAGTTCAGTGTTCAACACACAAGGGGTTGCAAGTGTTTTGACTTGTTTTAACAATAAAGAGATGTAAATCTTGGTATAGAAACTTTAATGAGATGTTGATACTGTATTACTAGCTATGTAACTGCATCAACTTCCAGTGAACTCCATTGGCAGAACCCGGAAAGCAGGAATAAGTCAAGTTTCTCCTTTGTGTAATTTCAATCTGAAAAACACTGCTTCAGTGTTGTTTTGTTTTGACTTAATTATTCCTTTTCTTTCTTACAACAATGCCTGTATAGAGTTAATCTAACACACTTCTCTTCTACTCTAATTATCGATTCTTTCTTCTCGTACTATGCTAGTATAAAGTGAATTAAACACACTTCTCTTTGATTCTAATAAGTTTTTATTATTTTCCTTTTTTTTACAACCATGCGTGTTTAAAGTTAATGTAACACGTTTTCCTTCGATTCTATTACTTGATTCGTGTTTTTAATATCATGTGAACCCACTTGGCTCTTATCTATGCTGACCATCTTAGATGAAAGTTTTCATAAACTTCTCAACTCCAGTAGAAACTAGAAAGTGTAACTGGATTGCTTGATAAGCTATGAACTGAAAATCTTCTGTATAACACAAGATGCATTTCCAACACTTCATCGTACGTATGCTGAAGGATATTTTTCTCGAAACCATGCCAACAATCAGATATTCGACGACCAGTTCTCTAAATATGTAAATGGGGTGACCTTATTATCAACATTCTGACCTTACAAAATTGGTGCGATACTAAATGTAGCAGATAAATACAAAGCTATTGCTGCAGCAGACCTGCGGCTAGAATCTCTAAAAAGTTTTAACACTTGGCACTCGCTAAAATTGTATAAATTGATAGAAATGGCAAACTTTCCAGAAATGAAAATTGACTGGGAAATAGAAACTTTGGTGAATATTGATGGCTGCACATATTAGCATTTCTTTTATGTTTACAATAATTATAAGAATCTAGAGCAAATTGAGTTTCCCCTCAAGTAACTTCATGGTGCAGAATTAGTTACTACGTTCTATGTATATACAATGAATCAACTATTAATTGGCTAATCAAGGCAAAAAAACAAGAAGCTTTATTCAAATGCTATAGACATGAAAGTATCATCATCCAACAGACTATCAACATCAAACAACTCCTCTTCAGGGTAGATGATATCTTCTGGGATCTCTGGGATTTGAATTGGACCATCCTGCTGGAAGTGAAGAAAAAAAAGAAAGGTGTAAAGAAAAAGCAAATGACACCAAAAGCTAATCAAAGATACGAGTCCAGTTAGGCAGCTGAAATTTAGATTCAACATAACATGGGCCAAAGGTCATCATCAAGATCAAGGTACATCCAACAACTATAACCCAATAGAATTTGCCTGTCATTTCCTAGACTCTACAGTTGTAACAAGATAAATGGTGACAAATTCACATTCAGATGCATAATTGAGGATTCACACATGTTCAGTTTAATGATATCAATAATTTGAAATAATCAACCCACCAAACTACAGTCAGAAAGTCAAGGTACACTAATCCAACTATGTAACTAACAAAAACATCTCTCTGCAACACAGATCTGTCATACACAAATTTATCTGCTTTCATATTCAGCAAGTGTCATAAGAGGATATCTAAGGCTAAGACTTCGTTTTTTGATGAAGTAAATAGATTTCATTAAAGAGAATCAGGTTGATGCCATCAGCAAAAGTGTAACAGAGCGTTAGCTCCAGTACAAAGTCCTAAGGTAGAGTCAAAGAGCCAACAAAATCCAGAAAAGTATCAACGTTATTTACAGGAGACAAATATTCCAACTAATCAAGTTAACTAGGCAGCTAGCTTTTAAAAGAGTGATTCGAAATTGCATTCATAGTTGCATTTGGTCATGAAAAATTAACCAGGCCAGAATGACTAATGAAACTCAACGAGTAAAGAAGTATCAACCTAAAAACAGATTAAGACACTCCACAACGAGATTAGCATCCTATTTTACTTTTTTCATCTACTTTTCTCCGGAAGCAGCCCTTTTCCAAGTTTTTGCCCTACAAAAGCTCAGTCAACTTTTGATCTAGCAACCTAGATTTAACCCATAATTCATGTTTTGCAACTCGAGAGCAAACCCATAGATAAACTCATTAAGTAGATGCATAAATGTGCATGCCAGGCATGGGTAAAAGAGCAGTTGTTATTTTAATAATACTTGAAAATAGAAATCATATTGCAACACACTTTCTTGGATACATTCATTGTTATACCTTCACTTCACGAAGTCCTTCAGCAGCAGTAAGCAGCCTACGATATTGAGCACGACCCTCAGGATATTGAGTCATGGACTTCACCCTAGCAAGGGCTTTTTGCATCCTGACTTCAGTCTGTTTTCTTCCTTCCTTCAGAAAATCATAATCATCTTCTGGCAATGAGTCCTCTTGTGTGCTTGGCTTATTCATGACCGTCTCTGATCTAAATCCCCTCAAACCACTTCTTTTACGTCTCCACCTCAGTATCACTTTCTCTAGAATTCCTACCGACCAGATAATTGGCTTATATTTCTTCCTCACTTGATGCCCCCTTATATGAGCCTTCACAAAGAACAGTAAAATGTCAGCATAAAGAAAGAATATGACTACAGATGTTGAGCTATATAAAAAGGGGAACTTTAAAACAATAGGTCAAACATAACGAATTGGCTGAAGGACAAGGACCCATAAATGAAAATATGATTAGCACAGCTTCCATAGCGACACACCCTGGCTCGTGAATAAATTTTTGCATGTGGAAGTTGGTAAAACAACTTAAAGGCAAGATACTCCGCATCAACAAAAACATATGTAACTAGACGCCAAGTGTATAACAATACTCGTTATCTGAAAGAAGCAATGCACCTGAATTTTAACAATTTTTTGTCGAATTAAAAGGAACTCTTTTCTCTTATTCCAGCCACGGAACTTTTTCTGGATTTGAATGGCAGCTGCATGAGCTATACCATTGTTTTTCCCCAACTTATAAGCTCTAGAAGCTACAATAGAAATAGCATTCTCATCAGATGATAACTCATTGTCACACTGCTCAATAATTTGCTTCCTCTGAAATGACTGAACCCTGAAAATTTGATGTATCCGAGCAGCTGCTTGAGTAGCATTGCGTATAGCAGCCAGAGAATCCTTGAGTGAAAGTAAATCTGGCACATCATTTTCAGTAGTTGAAACAGCCACACGCTCTGTAACTGTTTCTCCAACTTTTGCTTCACAAACTTCTGAAGCAAGTTCTTCCTTTGCATCAGTCACAGTAAGCTTAGAAAGGTGAGCAGTCAAAGAAGATTCAGCAAGGAATCCAGATATTCCCTTGTGTCCATTGGCAGATGCCAAATCAGCAGGGGTTCTACCCAAAGGAAATTCAGCAGATGGGTCTGTCAAAGCTCCAGGAGATGCACCTAAAGAGACAAGACTAACAACAGTCTTCTCCCTGCAAGATAAAAACCCATTAGCAAGCTGCTCGTTCCAATGGACTTTGAATGATGATTGCACTACGTAATAAGATTACTAATGTCAATGGGGATAAAATGAAAGTAAAAATGACTAAGTCTTTAGACTTGAATTTGCTTCCAGCTTTTTTATCTGTCAATAGCAGAGATAGAATAGATCCTTGTGACTTTCTCTTCTCTACAGCTATATCAGAATGTATTGAAGAGAATCAGTTTTGATTGACATGCCATCAGCCCACCAGTAATCACAAAGCTCTCCATACTACATCTATATGTATGACTGTTTATGCATGTAATAAGATGGAACATTCACCCAAGGGTGTGGCCTGAGACCATGGGGTCTCAAGTTCAAATCCCAGAAAATAAAAAATGTAACAATATGGAATGTGAAATTTTTGGTTCGAACCAACAACTACAATGATATGAAGCTTGCGCATGTAAACAGAAGAGTAGAAATCCCCATTGATAACTGAATGCAAGCGAGGCTGGACCTAGACTCGCGTATGTAAGTGAAAATCTCTTATATGTGAATCTCAGATTCTCAATGAAGCTGGATATCATATCTTATGAACTAATGAAACATTATAAAAGCATTACTCCCATAAGGTGAAATAAGCCAGAAGTAAGGGTAGGATGTACCAAAAGTTTAGCAAAATATTTAGCGCATGAAACTTTTGTTAAGAGCCAAGTGATATTGAATCCCATTGTAATACCTTGGAGATTTTATGTTAATGCTAGCTGGCCCAACATTATCTGGTAAAAAGCTGTCTGTACATTGCTTGGGATTAGTACAAACAAAAGGAAACGAGGGACTATTGATGTTCGCTTTAATTGTTTAACATAGCTTTTTTAATTCTTTTTTTGCGTGTTTGAACACTAAGATAACAACAATAACAAATCCAACAGTGCTTGGATCTCAACAGAGTTTAGGCAATTTCTATCGGCTATTGGTGTCTTTTTCTTAAATAAAGAAAATCAGTCATGAATCCTAAAAGAGAAGTCACAGGACAGTAAGAATGGGCCACCGACTTGTTAAGTGAAGCATAAATGCAGAAATGATAAATCAGTCTATGAAGTATTTACCTTCCATAGAATGCGGCCCAATGAAGTGCAGTCCATCCATTCATGTCACGAAAATCTACACTTACCCCTGATGCTAAAATTGGCTTGAAGGCCCAATCATAACCAAGTGCAGCTACCAAATGAAGTACACCTTGGCCTTCACCATCAAGAAGAGTTCGCCCTCTGACATCATCAGTAACTTGGTGAACCAGCCATGCATAAAAATTCTGTTTCAGCTTTCTTTCAAAATATAGATCCTCTTTCACCCTGCATTGGGATGTATCACAGTATGATGCTCTCTCTATTATCTGCTGATTCTCTTCCTCCATCATAGAGATGATTTTATTAACTGTACTTTGTTTCTCCTTAGAATCCTCCATGCTATCAGAACTGTGACAACTACTAACTGGTCCCAACAACAATAAATTTTCAATTCGTTCAAGGAGATGCTTCTCAGTCATAGAAACATCGGCAGCACCAACTTCCTGATAAGGTCCAAATCTGTATTCAAATTCTCTGACTTCACTACAAGCCAATCTATTAGAACATGTCACGTAAAAAGGGAGTATTCCTGGTTTGTGTGGGGGAGCATGACAACGAAGCACCCCATCTGCTAAAACCTCTGCAGGAACCTCTACTTCCCCAAACATACATGACCACTTGTATGCTACCAGGTCGCCTTCACTCTTAAGAAATCTTCCAGTAATCAATACCTGCTTTGTGTATCAAAAATCAGACAACTTTAAAATTTCATCTAATATCTTTCAGCAAGTATTAGCTAAAATAGTGAGATTATGCACAATCTAGGCTATAGAATAATTAGTTGCATGATTGTGGAAAGCTTGCTGCCAATCAACCAGTCTGCAGCAAGGTCAAGAAAGGTAATTGCATTTGATAGAAAAAGCAGACACTAACTCATGAAACTACTGCAAATAGAGATTTCAGACAACAGGCGATGCAAGCAGTGCATCTAGCACTCAAGCTAGAGAACATAAAAGCCAAATGCTTACTTTCGTTTCCAAGTTTGAATAAGCCCAATTAGGTGAAAAATCAATGATGCTGAAAACCTGCTCCTGGGAGAGTGAGAGATTCAGTGAATCTGAATCCACATGCAACTGGCTTGGCAGACAGGAACCATCTTCCTCAGTATCTATAACATTCCATGACATTTGATTACTTGGCTGCATATGCAACTCCTCAACATCCTCAAGCTCTTTTGCAACCCATCGGGAGAAGCTGTCAACTTTTTTCAGGCCTTCTTCCATTTTTACACTGCTCAAATGAGGCTGTTTGATCATAGAATAGTCTCCAAGCTCTAGCATATCCATAGAACTCTCTTGATTGATGCCACCTTGAACTTCCACATGTGACTTCAGAAATTGAAGATTCAATTGTGTTAGTTGCTCTTCTTGCTCATCAGGGCACAAGTATGATAGCCCCTTAACGGTAAGTAGATCCGAAGGTAGTCCCAAATCATAGCTCGAATCTGCAATCAAATCCTGATTGACATTTTGTCCATGAAACTGCAACGGAGATTGTCCAAAAGAATACTGATAAAATAAAGCAAGGTTCAGCACATAAGCATTCAAGAACAAGGAAGCCTCGTATAGAAAAGGATGAAATCCAAGGCCAAAGAGGAGAGGATAAAATAAATTTATCTCCAAATTTTGACTCTAAGTAAAAGACTGGAGTCACAGAGACACATGCACATGAATACATCCTTAAATTGTCTGACAAGGTATTTATTTGCCGCAAGAAAAGGAAAATAGAGAATCTTCGTTAAAAAAATTTAATTAAAAAGTGGATGTATAAGAATCTTGGAAAGTTTCTTCTAGTTTTTAAACAACTTTCACATATAGCAAACAAAAAAATCATATTTGTATATTATAGCAAAGTTTGCATAATTGCGCTCCATAGCAAACATATATATGTATAATTCGCTATACATATACAATTGAAAGCTATGTCTATTTCGCTATACATATATACAAAAGAAGCAATTGTATAATTCGTTGGCTCCTCTTCAGATTTCTATAATTTCACTGACAGACCATTTGTATAAATTGTTGTTAGCCTCTCGTTTGTATAAATCGTTGACAAAAATATTTGTATATCAAAAATCGCTCTCTCTTTCACTTTATACAAACATAAATTATACATTATATTTGTATAATCTGTGTTTGTATAAAACGAGAAAGAGAGAAAGGCAAAAGAGAACTGGGGAATATTTGTATTGTATAATTATAAGTGTATAAGACGAATATATATGTATTTGCATGTGTATATACAATTTTCTTTCGCTTTATACAAATATAAATTATACATTATACAAACATAAATTTTACATTATATTGTATAATCTGTGTTTGAATTAAACGAGAAAGAGAGAAAGGTAAAAGAGAATTGGGCAAGGGAATATTTTTATTGTATAATTATAAGTGTATAAGACGAATATATATGTATTTGCATGTGTATATACAATTTTCTCTCGCTTTATACAAACAGAAATGCAATTTATACAATTCTGTTGTATAAAGCGAGAGAGGTGAGCACAGAGGGAGCGAGTGAGAAAGGGAGAGTGGCGAGAGAGAATTTGAAGGGAGAGAGGCGACTGGCAAACGTTTGCTAGGGGGCGCAACTAAATCAAACAGTAGCTACTCCATTTATTTTAGATTATAAGTTTGTCATTCTGTACAATTATTTTAAAATTACAAGTGCTTACTAGATACAGATTTAAAGACCTAAGAGTTGACTGGAGAAGCCAGCAAATATGTAACAACGGAGCAACTCTCCAAAAGAGAAGCTCAAGAGAATTAGAATGAGGATAGTTATTGGTTTTGTACTTGGAACAGTTGAACCAGTAATGTTGATCAAGAATATAATGTAATTTTGTAAGAAAATGGACCATAATAGCTTACCTGCCAATTTCCATGGACGAACAAATTGTTCTTGAAATCATCTTGGCATACCATCTCACCTGCAAAAAACTTGGTTAAAGCCCTAGTTCATTTCTCAAAATGATCCGGAAAAGTTCTAAAGTGATTCAGTACCATTTGAACAATGCTGAGAAAGTGGTTCCTGAGATCCCAAATCAATGGTTCTTTGAGGACCAGATTCAAAATTACCAAGATCACACTTTCCAGCTCCATCTATACCAGGAAGTGGTGTATACTCCACTGCGATAATAGCTACAATTTCTTAGGCATAAAATCAACAATAAAGAATCTGAAACGGTCTTAAGAAACCATAGCAATGGAAAAATGCAATAACATTGCATAGAATCTTAGTAAAGGCACCTGAAGATTGAGGTGAACCATATGAACTACTGATGGTATCCCTATTCTCCACCAGATGACTGTCCATTCCAGATGCTCGGTCTGGATATGAATGAAATCTAGAACACGCTTGGTGACTATCTTCTGCATTAAATTGATTTCAGTATGAGAACTCTAACGACAGCTTTAGCACTCGGCACAAACAACTACGTAAATCAAGTATAGTAAAAAAATTATACAACACAGCTGAAGAAACCACATTAAACCAACTGCAAAGAACATTACCTGATTCAGCTTCTTCATGTGCTTCTGTTAAAGTGCTTGCTAGACTTGTTGAATCAGCATTTGCTGAAGCTAGTTTCTTGTGTCTCGTAAGAAAACAATCGGACAATGAGCAGTCATTCAGATAGTTTGGGTGAGCTGATTTAGTGCTTCTGATGCTACTGACATTCACCTTGTTACCCTGTCAAGGAGAAATAACAAAGAATAATAATAGTAATAATAAACATAATAAGAAGAATGCAGAAGATCATGCACAAACTGCACTTTCACATCTAACTTTGAGAAAGTAATTTGATTTGATCCCTCGTGAACATGTAACAATTAACCAAACTGATTCACGACCTAATAAGGAAAGAAAATGGTAGAGTCTAACCTTGACTTCCAAATAGTGGACAAAAACTATGTGCATGAGATCCCTGCACCATATCAAGTGAGAAGAAAGAACTTTTAGAGCAGAGGTGGTTAGAGATGAAGAACACACAGAAGGAAAATAAACAAGAATGTGCAAATAGTTTAATCCATAAATTAATCTATATCTTTTTGTAGGACTAGTAGACAGAATGAGTAATATGTTCATTATAAACTCTTATATAATCACTTAAATTACTATACTCATATGAAATAGACAGAGTACTTTTACTCTAATCTACTTTTGCTTAATACCACTTGTATGAAGGTATTTTAACCAATCAATAAGTACTATTGTTTCTTATTTTGAGCTTCTAGTTTTGTCATGAGAAGTAAATCGACACAAAAGTAAAGACGAGGTCCAAAAGAAATGCAAAATAAATAAGGAGGAGCTTCCACAATGATGCCACACTATATGGTCCATACTCACTGTTCAAGCATCCAATAACTACGCCTTTGAAAATTATCATCTTCTTCTCCATGGGCATAGTAGCAGTGTAGCACATCAATACTTCCAACCTGCAGAAGGATTTTACAACAAAAAGGATGAAGCATATGAAAAAGTTCATTAGCTTAAGCTCACAAAAACTAGACTCTTCAAGCCAAGCTAAGTAAATGGTACACTTATGCCAAACTATCAACACCTACCTTCAGCTTCTCATGAGCTTCTTTCACTGTCTTCCCATCCTTCTTCTTCCTCCAATTATGCCCATCCTTCCTAAAGTATCTTAGTACCTTCCTATCGAAAAGGAAAACAGAGCCACCTGAAGAGCAAAAAACACATTAAGAACAAACATCTAAACATGAATAGAGGAAAAATCAAATCATTAGCTTTTCCTTTTTAGGGAATAAAAGTATCTGCAACAGACTGCTCCAATCATCAACAGTCAATTCAGGTCTCTAGTCTCACAGGGTGGATAATGTATATTCTTCCAGTCACTTCCAAACAAAATCTACATGGTATATGGAAATAATCTCAGGTGATCTTCTAGTTCCTTACTTAGATGAGAGTTTTGCAGGACAACGTAGGACCATAGAAAAATATTTATAAAGAGCAAGCAATCAGGGTCTCAAGGAGCAAGCTGAAAACTAATAAAATGTAAAGACAATATTATTAGATCGAGAAGCAGCATGCTAGTAAATGAAATCATTTCATTTACAACTACTATAAAAGAAACTTATTCAGTCCTCATACAGAAGGAAATTGCTGCTTTGTCTAAACTCAAATACCCTATAATTTAGCTTAAATAGAGACTGTAAGTCTTACAACTAGAATACTCAATTGATGCTATGGCATACATGCAAAAACTTTACAAACTCCATCAAAACCAAGGATCCAGAAAGTTTTCTTTTGTAGAGTGTCTGTTAGGATATGCTAAGTGGCATAGCTTCTCTGAAGTAAAAAAAATATAAAAAGTTTCAAAATAGATGGATAAAATGAAGAAGACATACTGACTGGTCTGAATGGAGCCTCTGGGGTTAAATGGAACTTTCTGTGGTTCCGCAGGATTTCACAAATCTCAGCGGGTCTCAGCCAACGATGCTGCACTTCTGATAATATCTGTGTTATGTCTGCAACTCAAAATCAACAAATAAACATATTATGTTTTCAAAGATGCAATCGTTAAACTTCGGAAAGAAGTTTTATAGCAAGTCAGGCAACATAATAAACCTCAGTGAAGTACCTTTAATTCAAAACATTCAAATGTAAAATCAGACAAGCCTATGGACCAACATTTGAAACGGTCTTGCCAATGCCTTATACATTGTATATGCTTAATAATTGTTAGTCTGTTTTTTGAAAAAAATAGACCATGCAAAAGAGACTCCGGCCTCTAGTACACTAAAGGAAAACAACATGAATGAACAAATCAAGACAAAATACTAACAAGGTATTACAAAGCATACTGAAAAAGGAAACATAACTACAATAAAAAAGGTTTCTCTTGTGTGTAATTATGTGGGTAATTATCTTGCATATTTATGGAACCATTGGCAATTAGATTAAAACACTCTAGTTGGTTCCACTATGGCAAGAGTATTTTGCAAAAGGTTAACAATTAGCTAGTGTAATCTTCACTTAAAGTTCTTGTTTGGAACGGTAGACTTACTCTATAACTCTTATCAACAGAAAGAACATCTTAAATTGAAGACATATATATATAAGAAGAATTATGCCTCTTTTAAATAACTTTCCCTTATTTACCCTCAAGTAGTGGGTATCGACTTCTACATGTTTTTGCCCTTATTATGCATATTTCTTTTTCTTAGCATGCAGTTATCCTTTAGTTGCAGAGACGAGATTGGAATTTTGAAAAACACATCAACCTTCATCACTTGCTTTGGTTTGATGCGTTTGATCGTAGGTTCTTTCCTTGTATTCTTTTTATTCAAGTTAATTTATGGACTGATAATCAATATTTTGAAAGTTTGATTAATTTTTAGATGATCAATTCTGATTATTTTTTAGTCAATTATTATTGATTAACATTTTAAGATAAAGCAATTCTATGTACATTCCCACTTATTTTATGTTTTCTTGATTCTTGATATTTCTACAACTTCTATGAAATTTTATCCTTTTTTTTTATATATTAATTCATATAATATTAAAGATTCACGGACTTACTCCCAGTGCCCAAAGATTCACGGACTTACGCCAGGGAAAACATTTCCATGCAAACCAAATTGGTTCAGAACTAACAACAACTAGCTAATTCCCCAATAATCTATGAAATTTAATTAATTGTAAATTCAATCAATTAAAAAAAACATCACACATGTCAGTACATCCTCTCCGTTCTGCATTTGGGTTCAAAGTTCAATCAACGTGGACTAAGTTTATACCAGTGACCTATAGTCATCTAATTCTTAAAGCATAGAGAAAAAAATCGGAGAACTGCAAGATTAACAAGCGATTAGGTGACCGGAAAGAGGAAGGCACAAATTAACTTTACCTAATCGAAATCCAGGAGGATCTGATCCACAATCCTCCATTGATGATGACTTGATCAGAAGACCGATGCGAGCTTCAGAGTATAGAGAGAAGATGAATGTGAATGAAAAATGAGAACCGAGAATGTTTGGTGTGAATATGATGGATTAGATTTGAATATTGCGGATTTTTACAACTCAATTAATTAATTTAAGACTTGAGAGGGCTCGTCAAGTCAAGTAAAGTGGTGGGACATGTCAAGATCCAATTATATGCTGACATGTGTCACATGTAATAAGAGTCTGAGGCACTCAAGTAGCAACATGACTTGTTGACGCGTGGCCCAAATAGAGAACCGTCCGGTTCTCCACTTTCAGTTTCTTCCGGTTCACTGCTTTTTTCCGGTTTTATTATATTTTTCATATTTACATGGTCCTACCTAACCTAATTCCATGAATTGTATTTTGGACTGAAGTAACTATTTCCACTATCAAAATGACTACGTCAAAGTAAAAGGTAAAATCTAAAGATTTCGTCATTTAAGGTTCAAATCCTCATTTTATTTTTATTTAAAATATTTTTTTATATTATCCAAACACGTTAATCCACTAATAAAAAATAAAAAACAGATTAAAATAAATACTAATAAATTGAGGGCATGACAAAATCCAATGTGATGATTACTCAACGTTTCTTTCCTCGGAGTCATTCATTACCGCCACGTAAAGGTCCACGTTCGCTTTTGCATACAGATTTGTACTTGTCTGACAATTTTAACCTCCCAGTTGAAGTCTAACGGACACCTTTACCATGCTCTGCTCTAGGAGTGTCTCCGAGTTAACCGCTTCTTTTATCACTAAACAAATAATCACACTTCCAGTTTCGGTGTATCACAGCTTTGATTATCGGAAAGATGAATCAGTTGCTGGTGAGGTCGGTTATGAGGCGGTTAGTTTCTGGCGGTACCTGTAACCGTTCCATATCGTCTGTGTCTGCGGCGGCGGCGGTAGTGTTCAGAGAAGTTCATAAGCCGAATAGTGAGTCAGTTGTGATGATGAGTAGCCAGAGGCTGAGATTCTCTGGTCAGTGGTGGAGGATGATGTGCTCCACTAGTGAACCGCCATCGAAGAATTCAACGACGTCCTCTGCGGTGAGGAAGGAGGACGAGAAATTGAGTGGTGATTCTGTGGAGAAAATAGAAGCGGAAGACAAAGTAGCTCTTTCCAGCTATTGGGGAGTCTCCAGGCCAAAAATTACGAAAGAAGATGGCTCCGTGTGGCCTTGGAACTGCTTCATGGTATGTGAATTATTTTATCAGTATGGGTACACATAACAGGCAATAATTCGGAGGTTCTTCTAGATAGAGCTTTAATTTCCTGGTAGTAAAGCTGGATGACTACTGCTTTCTTTCTGCCTGCTTTTCATGTCTGTTTACTCTGTTTCAATTACTGGTTTATGTCTTGGTGGAATGCATCACTGGTTGGTGACACACTGACACTACATAGTCGATATGGACATTGTTAAATTAGGTTTTAGGCCTAACTCACACCCCAAAAGCTAGCTCAAAAGGAGGAGGATTTTCCAAGCCTTATAAGGAGTCCACTCATTTCATTAACCACTGATGTGTGACTTTTGTTATTCTTTAATAGACATCGAACACCCGCACAGCCAAGACTAGACATTTGGAGTATGGACAATATAACTTGGGGCCTAACATCGGTAAACTAAGAGTTGTGACTTGTGTGACTCTTGATACCAGGATAAAAATGGACCTTCAGTCTACCTCAATCCCAAAACCTAGCAGCTAAATTTGTGGGCTTCTGATATTATTTACTCTTTGAGGGTTGGAGTAAGATAATCTTATTAAGATTTCAATGTTGGGTGACGTTTCAGTAGTAGTACATCACTGTTGTAGCTGGAGCTGTTTCATTCTTCTTTTGTCTATTCTGATCTTTAAATGGAGATTATTTAGGGAATCTTGCACATGTTAATTGAAACTTTCTTGTGATCTTTTCTTTTTTTCTTTGTCCCTGGTTTAAGAGGTCTTTTTTTACTTGCTCAAAAAGAAAAAGGAAATTTTTTCTTTTATTAATTTATATATATTTTCTGTTACCGCTTGTAGCCATGGGAGACATATCAGGCTGACTTGTCGATCGATCTAAGCAAGCACCATGTGCCCAAGACATTCCTTGATAAGGTTGCTTATTGGACGGTGAAACTTCTCAGGATTCCAACAGATTTATTTTTTAAGGTTTGCTTTCCACTCACCTTTGCAGGGAATATGTTGTCCAATCAAATTTAAATGGCTATTTTGTATTATTTCTTTAGAAACCATGCTCTCCTATGTCTTCTTGGTCTCGATTTTGCCATGAGGTTCATACTACTCAACAGCTTGTACCCGCAATTTTTTTGGTGAATAGAAATGCTAAGAAATGGATTCTGTTTCTGCTAGTTCTTCGGTTTCTTCATAAATGTAACCAAAGTGATCAACGTATGTGATGACATCTTTTACATCATCCTTCCCTAGTGATACATCTTTTAGCGAGAGGAAACACATGCCAAAATCACAACAGTTATGTGTAAACAGAAAAACTCCTCTACCGCTGACACTACAACATTAATCCTTGAGTTGTTTTTATATAAAATACATTCTTGTCACCATTGATTCTAATCTCTGATTTCTATCGCAGAAAAAATATGGTTGTCGTGCAATGATGTTGGAAACAGTGGCAGGTGTACCTGGAATGGTGGGAGGTATGCTGTTACATCTGAGGTCGTTGCGCAAGTTCGAGCAAAGTGGTGGTTGGATAAAAGCATTACTTGAAGAAGCTGAGAATGAGAGAATGCATCTGATGACTATGGTGGAGCTAGTACAACCTAAATGGTACGAGAGGTTGTTAGTTATTGCTGTGCAGGGAGTCTTTTTCAATTTTTACTTTGTGCTTTACTTGCTGTCCCCCAAGCTTGCACACAGAGTTGTCGGTTATCTGGAAGAGGAGGCAATACACTCTTATACGTTGTATCTTAATGATATTGATCGTGGTGAAATTGAAAATGTTCCTGCTCCTGCAATAGCAATTGACTACTGGAGACTGCCTAAGGATGCAACTCTAAAGGATGTTATTACTGTCATCCGTGCTGATGAAGCTCATCATAGAGATGTTAACCATTTCGCATCTGTAAGTATCTTCTGTTTTCGTAGATCAATCTTAATCATCATTGCAAATTTCCACATTTTGAGCTGGCAATTTTATCTACGGTTTGCATTGTGTGCAAAAGTTATTAATGCAACTGATTTAGTTATTGCTCATGCTATTCAGGATATCCATTATCAAGGAAAGAAATTGCAGGAGGCAGCTGCTCCTATTGGTTACCATTAAATCTTCATATTGGTCTGCTTTGCATAGTTTTTTTTTTTTTTTTGTGTGTGTCTATATATATACTAGATATAGGACCCCGTGCCAGCACGGGGCCCAATATATATATTTTTTTAAATTTTAATTTATGTCATATTATGAAATTTGAGAAGTTGTTGAAATTTTTATATGATTTTAAATATTTTAAATTTTTAGCTATTGTGATTTGTAGTACTTTTTTTTAACATAATTTTGAAAAAAATATTTATTACTCTGTTTGTTCTAATTTATATGGCACACGCAGAATTTTAAATATTAAGCATTTTTTATATGTCTCTTTAATATATTAAGTTGTTAATTATTGTATTTTATTGTACATTTTGAACCTAATTTTTTAATAATATATGTTATTTGCCATGTCCCAATTTATGTGACATTAATTGATAGATTTGTTGGAGTCGAGAGATTTATTTTGTTAATTATTGTAATTTATAGTATTTTTTTCCGTCAATTTCAAACAATATATGTTGTTAATTGATAGAATACTTTTAATGTAATTTTTTTTAAAAAATATGTGTGACTCTCCATGTCCCAATTTATGTGGCACATGTAAAGTTTTGACAATTAACCAAAATTTTAATACATTTAAAAAAATATTTTTAAGTCGTTAAATTTTAAGTAATAAGTAATTTAAATTGTTGTATTATTTATTACAATTTATAATACTTTTAAAGTAGTTAAAATATTGTACAATTTATTATGATTTATAACACTTTTTAAAAAAATTTATGTCATAATATGGAATTTGAGAAGTTATTGAAATTTTTATATGATTTTAAAAATATTTTAAATTCATAACTATATATTTCAATGTACAAGATTTTGATAAAATAAAATCTTTGAAGTTAAATTATAATGTTTTTGAAATTTAAATTATTAAAACATATATAATGATTTTATAGAAAAAATAATATCATATAAAATTAAATGAAAAGGATAATAAATTCAACTTTTACCATGATAAAGTTGAAAAATATTATTTAAGTGGAAGGAGGTGGGGCCCACTTATATATTTTATGTAGTAAGTATTGGACATTTGTAATGATTTAATTGGAACAATGGTAGTAAATCCTAGACTCTTCTAATATATAGTAATATGTGCATGGTCCAATCAAAACAAGTAGGGTCTCAGTGGGGCATTTCTAATTAGTCATGAAATCCCCAAATAGCAAATAGTAGCATAAGTATGGATTAAACTACTGTTCTATCCTCTGCATAGTTGTATATATGATAAATGCTTTTGCTCTTCAAATTTTGTAATCTTAATAGGAATGCAAATGATTCCTAATCCAATCTTTTTTTATTTAATGGATTTCTTTTATGACACGCATGCTGGGAAATCTATATCTCCAGAAATTCACAGAGAAATGGCAGGATCTCCAAAATTCTACGAATGGCACATTAAGTTCTTCTAAAGCAGAAAGACAATTAAATCACTCAGGTAACTTGCCTGTACGAGATATATGGTCCAGTGTGCATCTTAAACCATAACGTTCAACTGCC
This sequence comes from Solanum stenotomum, assembly GCF_019186545.1. Classification (NCBI taxonomy): domain Eukaryota; kingdom Viridiplantae; phylum Streptophyta; class Magnoliopsida; order Solanales; family Solanaceae; genus Solanum; species Solanum stenotomum. The sequence goes on from NC_064282.1 coordinate 6,635,135, forward strand.
CATTTTGCTTCTCTAAATCCATGACCATATGCCTCGGAATGGTTTTTTTCAATTCCGTCTTTCAGAAACTCTTTCAGATTTCTCAAGAACTGAGCTTTTTCACTTGTACCTTTTATGTTTTCATCACCAGTAAAAGATTGCCATTCTAGCCACTTGTGAGCTATAACTTCACAAATACCTTCTGCGATGTTTAGGGACAGCCCCTCATACCCTATATATCATAGAGAAAAAGACAGATTCATTAGGAATGTTGTTCACTAGTTTATTTTTCATTATATTTAATTTAAATTAGACAAAACCAACTACAGATTATTGTAGAAAGCTAGAAAGCACCTTCAATCTTCATCCAAGCGTGCATCATTTCATGAGCCAAAGTTGCTCCCAAGTCCAACCTGTTTACAAAGACCAGTTATGCATACCATAAAATTTAAGCGGGGAACTTGTTTCAATCTTACATATCCCCTCTTAAAGACTGGAAGCAAATTATCTTTGGAAAAAACATAGCATTTTTCTTACCTTCGATTAGTCAAAACACATCACTGACCAAAAATGATAGAATATAGACATCATTAATCCCAATTTAGGTGACATAGTGGGATGAGTAACATGAAAGAACCTACTACTTAAGGCAAGAACAATAACTGTAAATGGTTGTAATATCCCATATTTTAAACAAGGGCATATTAGTCATTAGCTAAAAAAAAATCAAATGGGCCTTTGCCCATCAGAAACCTAATAAGGGAAAAATTAAATTAAGCTAAAGAAATTATTGGAGGTAAGAGTTTTGTCAGCAACTCTTGAAAAAAAAAAAAGGAAGAAAGTACGTTCTTGGAGTCTCTTCCTGTGAAGGAGCATGAAATCGATTAAAATAGAGAAAAATAACTACATGGAGAAGAAGTGGAACTCTTGCTATTTCAAGTATGGATTTCAAGGTAAGTATCTTAACTTAGTTTAAAGATTGAATTTGTATATTCCCTGACTATAAATTTGAGAACTGAGAGTTAGAAAAACATGGGTTTAGAAGGAATAAAGGAATCCGTTAAACTCTTATTATCTTATGGTTTGAGAGAGTATGTTAAATGTTTGGACCAAACTTTTGTAGTTCGGCATAACCGAAGAAGAATTGCTGGACAGTGACATTAGTTTTGTTTATTATAGGGTGAAGTAATCAACAATGAGACTGTTTTGCGGGATCTGAAGCACCAATTTGATATAAATTGACAGATTGAGAGTCTATCATAAAACCTCGAAGATTGGGTATTCTGAATTTAGTATGAATTAGCCTAAACGAAGGAAGTATTACGAGACCGATATGATGTGATTATAGATTGATTGAAGGAAGTCATACAGATTGCCCAAGTGACATATTTGGTACTTCAACACGAGTACTGTGAGTAGTAATCTTACCACAATTGATGTTTTATAACTTGCATGACTTTCACATGGTTTATAAAGTAAATGTGTTATCGAATGTTTTGAACTTGCATGTGGGACAAGTCTTTTACCGGATATGATACTGAAAAGATTATTTGAGATGATCTCATTCTTATAAGATATGATTACTGATATTGAAAAGGTTTTACACTTATTTGAGAAATAGTATTTTGACAGGTGATTGTTAAACTTTGAAATGATATGATTTGATAAGATTTAAATGCTCTGTTCGATTTTGAATTGTTTTTACTTATTACAAGAAAAATATAAATGGGAGTAGACCTTGATGAATCCTGTAGCTAACGGCGGGTTCGTTAGACCTGGTGCACCTTGTAGTTCTGATTACTGATAAAGCCCTTGCTAGTGGGAAGGTAGAACTAGTATACTGTTACTGATTTCCCTCGAGTAGGGATCTACTGATATGAGTAATAAACTCTTTTATGAGGAGTTCACTGTTATTGGTTACTTCTTAAAGAGAAGGCCACACTACTTACATGATTCATCCTTGGAAACCTCCCAGCTATAAGATTTGATATGAAAATGTTCTTTTTCTGAGTTTGTTATTAGGTATTTACATTGATTTTGCTTATATGAGGCACCGAAGATTGAATATTGTTATTGTTTCTGAAAGAGCATTGTTTCATCATTATGACTATTACACTAACATGTTTTCTGACTTGTCACTCATTAAAATGGTTGTGGTTAAGTATTATTACTCACTGAGCTAGCGTCTCACTCCTCGCTAATTGTTTTTACAGAGAATTCAGGTGGTATTGAAGAGGATTTCATTAACTAGCGTGTGAGTTGGTAGCATCTAGTGAGCCCCGCATTGCTTCGCGTGGCAAGAGAGCTATTGATTTGCTATGTTTATTTAGTTTCTTTTAAAAACTCTTAGAGTCGCTCCATTTGTCATTCCTTTGATTTGAGTCAGGATTAGTCCTTCGAATTGTAGTCAAGTGACTAGTTTGGAACTTTTTCCGTAATTTGGAGATGAATTGGTTTTATTGCGTGACAATTTGATCATTGTTGGATATTATATGGTGGTTTATAGTTGCTATTAGTTGTGTTGTGAATTTCTGAGACAGGAAAAATCCAGGATAGGCCTAAAAACCAAGGAAACTCTGCCCGATTTTCTGTAGAATTCTGGTGAGGCTTGCTTTGGGATTCTCCCCCTTAGCGCCGGTCATGATCCTTAATTGGGTCGTGACAATGGTTGTTAATAGTGCAGATTTTCTGATAGATTCTTTGAATCCCGAAATATGTTGTGTTTAATGCAAAATGAGAGACGCTTCTACTATTCTAAATCAGTTGCACTTCTTCAGCTGGTCATACTATCTATTCTAGGATATGTTCATCAGAAGTGGCATCTTGTGATTGTTTATTACTTGAAATATGAAAATGCAGATTCTTTTTATATTTTAAGTATATAGTTTGTAGATAAACCTATTGGGTATGCCTCATTGCATATAACAAGGCTTAAGACTTGTTCAAAACTGAAATTGCTTATTTGCTGATCCTAACTAGATGAAGATCATGAGATATATTCCCTATTTACTCTCCTAGAAATTACTGGATGACAATTGCTTGGAGTTATATACTAGATCCATCAAGGAGACTACTTATGTGAAAGTATTGAAGTTCATAAGAAGATTACTTTGGTAAGCCGTACAAAAGCAGCATTGCTTTCACTTTGCGTCCTTCAACCAGATGCTCTACTTCTTTCACCACTTTAACTTTTTCACCCTTCTGTATTGACCTTGACACCTAGCATGAGTGAATTGAATGCAACATGAGAGACTAGATGACTGCATACCATAGGCAAGAGAAGTCTATAATAGAAACCAATGTACTCACATAAGTTACGGCTTCCAATTCAGATTTATCATAGACAGTCAAGCCAAGTGATGTCTGTGAAACCAACCAAGCACTATTAATACTACAAAATGTGATGGAAGTAATAAAATTCCACTTGCTAATGTAAACACCTGTTCTGCCTACCTTTTGAACATTTTTTATCATCTCTTTTTCATCAACTAACAGAATTGGAATGTAATATCGGATTTTCATGTTCATTCCTTTGAAAAATCTGTGTACTTCATCAAGAAGGGGCTTACAGTCTCCAGGATCTGTAACTGCTGTATAATGACAATCAGGGCAAAGTTTCCGACCATCATTCAGAGTGATATACTTCAGGTCTCCTATCTACAAATAGGTGAGTAAGTTCTCAGTTAGCATGTTATAAGCTGAGTAATTGTATGCCATCTGTTATCATTGAACGTAAAGCCAGTCTCAACTAGAAAGCTCATTGTGTATATGTTTGCTATTCAGGAATATTCATCATACAATTGCTAGTGGTTAAGAAGATTCCCTTGCTTATAGTTCTCATACTAATTGAATGGTTCCTGTTTAGCTCATTATCGACCTTTATTTGTTAGAGCATAGATTCAATCAGGAACATTTTCAATATAACATTATAGAAGGGGGTTTAAAAACCTTTAATCTTGAACAGCTGCAGCACTGAGGAGTTCCATCAGATGTATGCTTTTCACAGTAAGTTTGGCCCCAGTATGTACACCTTGACCAATCCGAGCAAATCTGTACCAAACATAAGTATCAGGTAAACTCATTTAGTTATTTTCTGATCATCTTCACAGTTACAACTTACAAGGATAAATTATTTCAAGAAAGACTAAAGGGAAGGACATTGGAGGAAAGGGAACACAAACCTCTTCTTCACAAACATCACAAACAAGAATATTGCACCGCTTTCTACTCTTTCTCCAGAAAGAAGTGCTCCTACAAAATCATAAAAACGTGTCTAAAGAAAAATATTTTACTCATAAACTGAATATATCTTTGATGCTCTCCACAGTTCTTCACAATTTCCCACAATTGAAAAATAGCTAGCAACACTTGTGTTATATTAGAATGAAACCTGCTTTAACTTAAAACAGGACCATAATCCTAACTCGACATGAATTAAGTAAACTTGCAAATACCAAATCCTAATCAATTTAACTTCCTGAATTAGTTTTCCGATGGTGTCAATATGATCAAATGGAAAGCTTAAAAAGTCATGGCAAAAGATACTGCAAAATGATAAGAACTTCTCAAGGATTTAGTTCTTAGAAGAATTATCAAGAGAGCAAACAGAAGCATGACTTAAATTTTGTTTACTTTGCATGTATAGCTAAAGGCAATTTATTCATTGCTTATCTAGAAGCACTTGAATTGTGTTACACTTACCTTGATGCATGGACAAATGGATTTAACTCCTTGAAAAGTTTCCACCATTTCAGCTCTCTGCCTCCAGTACTGGTGCTGTAATGATGTAAACAAATCTGATCTTAAACTTAATCAGCTTGCCACAAAAAAGGGAGATGAATAGGACAATTACATTACATATGTGTGATATGCTAGATGAAAATACTCATTTCCATATATATATTTTTCACTGAATAAATCCCTGGGAGTCAGTGGTGAACAGTTTGAAACTCGGTGGATAATGGTTTTCATTTTCCCTTTTAAGCACCACGGAATGAGAGGGCATATTTACCTCAAGTCTGTAGAAGATAATGTGGTTTCTTCCAGCGCCTGTGCAAGTTCTTCTACTTCATCAATCTGGGGATACTCTGTATCAGAGATTTTAAAAAGTGACCAAATGTATACATCAGACTACTTGCCTAAAGAAAGTAAGAAAATTCTGTTAAGCATTTAATTCTGCCAAAATAACAAAGTGAAGCTCCAAACTCATGAAATTAAACTTATTGGAGCTAAACATATCTACCAACTTCTTACTAGGACGAAATTTAGCTTAAAATAGTGAGATGAAAAGGCTGCATTGGATAAATGAAAATACTATTGATCTTCTTGATTAAAAAAAAAAAAAGGCTGCCTCATTAAGGACTCTTACCGCCTGGGTATATTTCTTCTGCCTTTGATTCTTGAAGAGAGAATTCAATAGCACGGACCATATCCTCATTTTCATCTTCTGATAAGTGGTAACTCTGTAATCAAGTTTTTTCAAATGGATTTAACTGATAATAATCATATCAAATGATGATGATGATGATAATAACGAAAGAGATTGATAGAAGTGTGAAACACAAAACCATACCTCATAAGAAGGACCTTCATCCAGGTATCTATTTGAATACATTTTCGAGGTCAATCAATCCTCTGAGTTCAAACAAATATATCAATGCTACTGCAAAGCATGAAAATGCATTAATATTAATAAGAAATATCCATTGGTGGAGGAGAATATGTCAAATTTATTGAACTTTTAAAACATGGTTTTCCTGGAAATATTTAAAATTTTAAAAATGGAGTATTCGGTTGGTTGTACTGACCAGAAAAAAAAAACAAATATTCTGCTGGTTGCATATAAAGAAGTTGCAACTCAACTTATCAAGTGGTAGTTTCGTGCCCTGTTTCTTGTCCTTAGAAATAGTATAATATTCATAATTAATTAATAATTTACGAAGACTTTGACAATGTCGTTAAGTCTTCATGAAAGTTTTTTTTTTCGAAAACCTTTTACGAAATTAGTTAAGAAAGTGCTATTTCATATTTCTGATTTTATATTCCTCATTAATAGAAAAAGATCACACTTTTAAAGACTTCTTCAATAAAATATTGTATTGGCCTGCATGGACATGAGTTTTTTTTTCTTAAGAAATATTTTCAAAATGTTATTCGGTTTTTGTTATAATGATTTTTTGATTGGTTTTTGCAGATGGGTTTTTTTTAATTTGAAAAACGGTTTTATCAAGTGAAATTTTATCCCACTCACAAAGTATCCAACTTTTTTCCCCAAGTGATATACAAGCACAAACACAACTTCAACTTTCAAATATTTTCCAATTCATGTCTACTTATTAAAATCTTAATGAAAGAGCATAGAAACATGACATAAAGTATTTAGCTTCGAAATTATTAGGACTAGTGGCAGACCTATGCTATGTATTATGGGTGCTTAAGCACCATTGCCTTTTGTGACAAACATTATTATCTATGTACAAAATTTAGTAATTTATTAAAATATATTATCTGATCACCCATTTTATGTAACAATTTCTGAACTAAAAATAATTAAGCACCAATGATTAAAAAAAATTGGATCCACCACTGACCAGGACTATACTTATTTGTGCAAGAAAACTAGCTAATACATTCTTATTCTTTTTACCTTAGTAACATTGTACCAATGCTGGTGTTTGGTTATACCATTTGAGATGATATTTCACTTGTTTAGTTTGTATAATTCTTATTAATTAATTTTTGCTATCCATTTACCGTCAAATTTGTTTTTTCTTGAAATAACTTAATAGATAATCTGTATTAATAGAATTCGACAAATAATCCAAGTTTTCGTCGAATAGCTTGTAGAGCCAAAAAGTCAATGTGATGTTGAAGAATCTAATGGAGAAATTGTGAAGGAATTTCCAGAAAGTAAAGGTCCCGTTAGTAGAAAAATGTGAGTTTGAGAAAAACTACAGCCAACAAATGGGGAAAAAAGCCTCGATTTTTGGGTTGGCTGACCAATAAATAAATTGATAATGACAACATAAGGACTAAGGGAAAGACAAAAAAAAAGAGCCCTCCTCACTAATATAATGATAATGACAACTTAACAGTAGATAAAAGAAAAATAAACAAAGATAAAAATAAAAAATAAAAACTTTTGGTGTTTAGTTAGTAAATATAAAATGTAAAAATATATATTAAAAATTGGTAATAATGTTAGCAAATCAAAGATTGTTATGATTATTATTTTTAAGTGAAGATTAAAAGTAATATCCAAATATTATTCGAGCAAGTAATGTGATATTAAAAGTCAAGAAGGTTGTAAGAAAAATAAGTCACTATCCCTATGTACTATTTGTGTTACCCATGTAATTTCAGGGCCTCAATTTGGAGTCACAAAAGTAAATTACAAAAAATTACAAGTTTTTCACAGAAATGTTTGTCCAAGAACCATCAATTTCATCCCAATGATGAATGAATTAACACAAAAATTAATAATGTCACCCGGAGAAGTAAGTCATTTAGGAGAATCTTAGTAGCTTAATTGGTTGAGTACCTGAACTCTCACCTTGTTGGTGAGGGTTCGATAGTCATTCAGGTAACTTGCCCTTACGAGCTTATATGCTTTTGAGTGTGAACCTTAAACCATAACGTTCAACTGCCCATTTTGCTGAATTAAGTCATTCAGGTAACTTTCCCTTACGAGCTATATGCTCGAGTGTGTATATTAAACCATAACGTTCAACTGCCCATTTTGCTTCTCTAAATCCATGACCATATGCCTCAGAATATCTTCTCTCTATTCCATCTTTCATAAATTCTTTCAAATTTCTCAAGAACTGAGCTTTTTCACTTGTACCCTTCATGTAGTCATTGCCCGTGAAAGATTGCCATTCTAGCCACTTGTGAGCCATAACCTGAGAAAGACCTTCTGCAATGTTTAGGGCCAGTCCTCTATAGCCTATAAATATGAGAGGAAATGTTTTAGTTGGATTAGAGTGATATACACTGATACTCTAAATTATTATTTTAACTTATATCTAGCGTTGTAGGTCAACTTAATTTGATGGTGTTTAAAATCTCTATACATTTTTAGTAAAGTGTATAAAGGTCAAATTCTTTTTACTTTGAACAAGAAAAAAGCAACATGCATCAATAATAAAAAGCTGGAAACCACCTTGAACGCGCATCCAAGCATGCATCAGTTCATGAGCCAAAGTTGATCCGATGGCCAACCTGTTTACAGAGAGCATTGATGCATACATAAACTGTAAGTGGGGAACTTGTTACACATTCTTTTAAAGCTGGAATGCAAATTAAAGAGAATTCTCAACTTCCATCTAAGTCAAGAAAATCAGACCACTAATGGTAGAATATGGACAGCACGCAACATCTGCAACCCCCACTCGTCACCATTCAATATTTCCTTAATGTCTCAATTTAGGTGACTCGTGGGAAGAGTAACCAATCCTTGGAGAAAAATAATAGCTGGAAACGGTGGTTAGTTATGCAGATTTTTCTCTGTGAATCAGGAAATATTCAGTCTTTAATGCTAAATGATTAAGATTTCTACTATTCTAGATCACTTTATCTCCTTCATGGTGATACTAAGTATTCTATAACTAGATAAATAGAATGAGATATATTTTCCAATTTACTTCATAAAAATTACTAAATGAAAATTGTTTGGAGTTCTATAACGAAATCCATCAGAACAACTTATGTGAAAGTATAGAAGTTTAGAAGAAGCTTACTTTGGAAAGCCGTATAAAAGCAGCACTGCTCTCACTTTGCGTCCTGGAGGCAGTTGTTCTACTTCTTTCACCACTTCAACATTTTCACCCCTTTGTATTGATTTAGAAACCTAGCGTAAGTGAATTTAATGCAAAATGAGAGAGTAGATCATTGTGTACAGAGGCGGATGCAATATATAATAATCTGAACTCATTAAGCTTAAATTTTTTATCCACCAGACTGGGAACCATAAAAATGTATAAATTGGTACATTATATTGCAGAAGATATCAACCCATCTAACAGAAATCTATAATAGAAACAAATATACTCACATAATTTACCGCGTCCAGTTCAAATTTCTCATAAATCGTCGAGCCAAGTATGCTCTATGAAATCAACGAAAAGCTATCACTACAACAAATATGAAAGTAAAAATAAATTCACCTTGCCAATGTTGGCATATGTTCTACACACCTTTTTATGGATTCTGATTATCTCTTCTTGGTCAACTAGCAGAATTGGAATGTAATATCTGATTTTCATGTTTAAGCCTTTGAAAAATCTGTGAACTTCGTCAAGAAGGGGCTTACAGTCTTCAGGATCCATCACTGCTGTATAACGACAATCAGGGCAAAGTTGTCGACCATCACTCAGAGTGATATACTTCACGTCTCCTATCTGCAAACAGGTGAGTAAGTTCTCAGTTATCATGTTATAAGTTGAGCAACTGTAAGAAATTTAAAGGATTAACTTGACATCTATTATTGAGAGGTCAGTATTCAGCCCAGTTTTTGAAACATGCTAGGGGCTATACTGAACTAATTACTTAATATCACCTCATTTCCTGTCTGTTGATCCATTACTTCATTTTATTACTGACCATAGATTCAATCAGGAACATCTTCAACCGAATAATAAATATATATATATATATATATATATATATATATAAGGTGTTTACAAACCTTAAATCTAGAACAGGCACCGCAGCAGGGAGTTCCATCTGATATATGCTTTTTACAGACAGTCTGGCCCCAGTAGGTACACCTTAACCACTCCGAGCTAATCTGTACCAAGATTTATGATGTTAAAAGGTAATAATCAAACATAATAGAAGCATCAGTTAACTCATTCAGATATTTTGTAATCAGCTTCACAGTTTACAAGGATAAACTAAGGACTGATTACAAAGTGCAAAAAGGGAAACAGATTTGAGAAAAAGGAACACATACTTGTTCCTCGCATACATCACAAACAAGAGTATTGCACCGCTTTCTACTCTTTCTCCACCAAGAAGTTCCCCTACAAAATCACAAAAAGCATACCAATGCCAATTAGATTAAATGGAATGCAAGAAGAAAGTAGCAAGCTAAAAGATACTTCAGAATGACATAATGGTATTGCAACCTGGAAAGAAAAAGATAGTAATAGAGTGAATTAATCATTAACTGCTTTTACTTTCTCATACTACTGCTTGCTAGTATTTCTAAAATTGAAAAACAACCTTCTCAAGGATTTAGTTATTAGGAGAATTAGTTTTGATATGTAGAGACTTGGCTTTATCAACAAATAGAAGTGTGATTTTGTTCTCTTCACATAGATAATTAAGACCTAATTATAAATACTTCTGTACTAACGTACACTTGAATTGTGTTGAACTTACTTTGATGTATGGACAGATGGATTAAACTCCTTGAATAGTTTCCACCATTTCAGTTCGCTGCCTTCAGTGCTAGTGCTGTAATGACGTAAAGCTTAAGTAAACAGATATCTGATCTTAAACATAATCAGCTTGCAGACAAAGGGAGGTAAATAAGATGTAAGAAATAGAGTAACTATGTACAAAGATAAATTACTATACAAAGCAGTAATTCTAGTTTTCAACCTTGTTAAAAAAGATGAACTACTGTATAAAACAGTAATTCTTTTTCGTTGCATGTGCTCATAGAGGGGACATGATCCTCCAGCAATCTAAAGGAAACTAGACAATATATCATGAACTTGATGGAATATTGCATATTTTCAGCAGGTTGAAGTATCCGTTTTGCTAATAATACTGACTTTGAATCAGCATTCTTTTCAGTAGACAAACACTGGAAAACATCTTCCGTAAACTAGGTCAGTTCACTGAAAATATTTCCCGGAAAATGGCTTCCTTCATACCAAAGACAACTTAAAAAAATAAATTTGCAGTGACAGATATACATTCAAATCTTGATCACTACCTTGATTAGACTTAACATCTTCACAGGCTCATTATTGGAGCAGCAAAGGAGTAGCACAGTGATTGATGAAGAGTAAAATTCATGCAATGGTCTCATTATTTTCTAAATTTTGTCGAAACTATGTCAGATATCCAAGTCTATGTGAAGCCTAACCTTCTCGGAATATGGAAATATTCATTTCTCATTATAACGATAAGTCTAACTAATATGAAGGACTTTTGTAAGGGAATGAGAGTTTTGATACCACAGGCCATATTTACCTCAATTCTGCATAAGATAATGTGCTTTCTTCCAGCACTTGTGCAAGTATTTCTACTTCATCATTCTGGTGAAACTCCAAATCTGACAATAAATGACCAAATCTATATATGAGACTACTGGCAAAATAACCCAGTGAAGCTCCAAAATCTTGAAAATTATTGGCTAGAGGTGAAAATACAAACTTCTTACTAGGACAACATTGAGCTTAAAAAGGTGAGATGAAAAGGCAACATTACTAATGACCCTTGCTGGCTTACTACCTCTATATATGTCTTTTCCCTTTGATTCTTGAAGAGAGAGTTCAATAGCACGAACCACGTCCTCATCCTCGTCTTCTGAGAATTGATCCTGAATTCAAGTTCTACAAATGGATTAATTGTGTGTTAAGGAAATGAATTGGCAAAAACTTTAAAATCTCAGTTTTCTTTACAACTTCTCAAGAAAAAGTGACAAATGTCCCCTTGATATAGAAAATCATGAGAAAATCGATCTCATCATGTACTCGTGTGAATGAATAGTTGCTTCTTAAAGGCTAAAGAACAGATTCTTAATCAGATCTTGATGTAGCTAAAACCACATGGCAAAAATAATAAATGGTCCCTAAGCTTATTTGTGTCAGATAATTAACATGTTGGTGAATTAAAAGAAAATTTGATTTGAACTTGGAACTTAAGCTAATCTAAATTCAAGGGATAAAAAAATTATTTATATACATAAAAAAAATACCTTATAAACCCTCTAAATCTGCCCCTGACTACCAGTTTAAATTGCAAGATATGTTACACTCACGAAGATTAAAGCTAGTATATATGGACTTACAATCAAAATTTTCTTACTAGCCTAGTAATTGACATTAAGAAGCAGTTATCAAATACAGTAACAATAAAACCTGGTAAGAAGGACCTTCAAGCATGAATCTATTTGCAGACATTTTTCAAGATCAAAAAATTATACTGCTGCAAAACATGAACATATATTAATACTAAGAAATATCCATGGTGGAGAAAATGTAAAATACAAAGCACTGGACATAGAAGCTATGATCACTAACCAGAGCACACGACCCCAAACTTCAAACGGCATAGGCTATTGTTTGAATCATAAGGAAGAAACACAACAAATTAACAGGGATATTAAAACATGGTTTACCTAGAAATAATTTATTTAATGAATATTCGGTTGGTGGCACTTACCAAAAAACAACAAAGATTGGGGTACACAAAAAAAAGTTGCAACTGAACTGATCAAGTGCTCTGTTTCTGGTCTGCAGAAACATTATAATATACTAACAATTGATAAATCATTTTCCTAGACTTTTGACTCTGTAGTCAAGTCTTCGGAAACTTAACTGATCAGTAAGCAAAACAATTGGAATCCAGCAAATAAACCAAGCTAAGTCCAAGAAAATTAATCAAATCCTGGTCTATAACGCTGATAACATCAACTAAATCCGCAAGTGTGGCATCCTTATTCCCCTTGATCGGAATAAGTCCCTACTCATTACATTTGCAGAAGATCGAATATGGTTGCATCAAATTTCTGAATATATAAAACTTTTCTTCTTTTAAAAAAAAGAAGGTAAGAAATATAAAATTTAAATAAAATAGAGTCAATTTGAAAAGGGCATTTTTTTCCTGATAAAAACAAAATCGGCTTAAATATTGATGCAACCATATTAGATCAGTCACACTAATATATAATTTAAACCATAACTTTTAAAAGTAATTTTTTTTAAAAATAAATTGTGTCAAATCAAAAAGTTAGGAAAAAAAGATAATACAAAACTTGTTAATTTTTTTTAAAAAATTAGCTCATAATCTTTAAATTTTGATTCCACCACATTTGAAAGGTAATCCCTCCATCTCTTTTTACTTGTCAATTTTGACTCGTCTCATCTATTAAAAAAGTAATATTTGATATAATGAATTTACCATTTTATCTTTGTTAAATAATAGTCTTTCAAACAGAGTATAACTTAAGACTTAAGGGGTCGTTTGGTGTGAACTGTGAATGATAATACCAAATAGTCTTGAGACTAAATTATAGTATCACTTTATTGATGTTTGGTTGGTATGTTCGGAATAACTTATTCCGAAATTAATAATTAGTATCGGGATAAGTTATCTCTCCCCTTGGGTGTTATAGTAATCCTGGAATAAAATAAGTAGATGACAAAAATGTCTCTTTAAACCTTTTTTATACATTACTTATTACATTCATGAAGGACATTTTTGTAAACAAATAAATTGTTCTTAAAATTTATTATATTGGTGCCCCCTAAAGTTGACACTAATTTTCACTTAGACATTCTAACTAGACTCTGTTCATTTTAGACACATCATGTCATGTTCCGCTGTGTTATTTTGACATTTTTTATTGACATAACATAGTGAGTGTGATACATTCCTTACCGGCGCGTAGAGAGCTTATATTTAACCTATTTTTATTTTATTTTTTTCTTCTTCTTCCCTATTTTAGCCACCATTTTTCAAAACTTAAACTCATTCCACGGAGTCTAGTTGGAATGTCTAAGTGAAAATTAGTGTCAACTTTAGGAGGCACCGATATAATAAATTTTAAGAACAATTTATTTGTTTACAAAAATGTCCTTCATGAATGTAATAAGTAATGTATAAAAAAGGTTTAATAGTATGACAACACGAAGATATTTCAAGCTTAAATAGCTTTTCTTATTTTATTGTCATTCTTCCTCCTTGAAATGTTTTGAAAAAAATTGAAATATATTTTTATAAAAGAAAATCTAGGAAATTCTTTTAATAGAGAACTCTTTGTTTAGATTTGAAAAATTTAGTTTTATTTGAAGTTATAAGTAAGACGAATTAGTTTTTGCAAAGAGATTGTGCTTTTGTAAAATATATTTTTTCTAATAGTTAAATTATATGAAAATATATTGGAGAAAGACAATCTGGATTGGGAAGAGGTTGGGGGGTGGGAGGTGGCGGAGAAGATGATTTGAGTGTGGGAGGGGTAGGTGTTGTGGGTTGTGGAGAAGACAATCTGGTGGGGGAGGGGTTGAGGATCAGGGGTGGGGGTGGTGGAGAAGACAACAGGATGCGCTTGTAAGTGGTTAATTTTTTTAAAAATTATTTGGATAAAAATTGCCACTTGTCATAAGTCATTGGTCTTTTTTTTAAACTCAAAATTCATTATTTAAAAATTATTTTCAATATATATGCCACATGTCTTTGTTTAATTTGTCATTTTGACATATCATCGACGAGCGTGTTATACACGTCTTACATATTTGATTGATTATAAAAAATGTGTCAAATTGACACACCAAAATATGACATGAGGTGTCTAAAATGAACTAAGCTTAATTGAAGTATCTAAGTGAAAATTAATGTCAACTTTAGAAGGTCACCAATAAATTAAACTTAATTAATATTATCATAACTAATATCATCATAACTTGAATTCAAACCAAATCACTCCGTTGCTGGAACGAAAATACTGGTAATTTTTACTTTTCGAAATAGAGTAGTAGTAGGTGGGTTTCTTACACGTGATCAACAATAGTCGAACGTTACCTACCCCGTAATTAATTCAACAAATCGCTAAATTACTTATTTACCCCTAAGCACGTTTACTACGCTTTCAATCTCGCTCAGCTACTACTTCATACATAATCCGAAGAGAATAAATGATGATCCAGTAAAAGGTGATAGAGCCATAGCCATACTACTAGTAGCCAAGTATTCCCAATTTCCCATTACGGTACTGCAGCAAAAAGTTTTTTGCTGGTAGATCAGTTGAAGATCTGCAATGGAGTCTTCACTACTGACATCACCGGCGGCAATTTCTCGTTTGGCAGCATCCAGAACTATCAATTGCAATTGCAGTCCTTTAATTTCTCAGTTCCACCGCCATTTTTCTACTAGGTCAACTCAGTTTGTACTGATGAGTCAACTCGCTCGGTTCCATCTTCGAGCTGTATGTAACGGTGAGGTTCGAGGTCTAAACCGGTTTGGGTCGGTTTCTCTGTCGAGAAGTTTGGCAGCGGCGAATTTACGCCCGGTTCGGAAGGACTTGCGGAGTGTTTCTGGTTCCGCAGCTTCTTTTGCAGCTAGTGGTGGAGGAAATGATAACCCCGGAGGTAATGGCGGCGGTGGCGGTGGCAACGGAGATGGTGCGACGGACGGTGGTAAGGAAAATCCTAGTGTTGTTGCTGAAACGGGTGAAGATATATCTGCTTTGTCCTCTGATGTCATTATCCTAGATGTTACCGTAAGTTACTCAGTTTTATTTCTCCACTTGCTCTATGGATAATGCAATATCTGTAGTTTCGGACCTTTGAATATTCCACAAATTTGTGTGCACATTTTTAGGGAATGACATGCGGTGGCTGTGCATCGAGCGTGAAGAGAATTTTAGAAAGTCAAGTAAGTATTCAATAGTACTTCCAACTCATGTTCTTCTCTTCAATTAAGCATCTCATGTTTATGCTGATTGCCAAAATATACAGCAGTAGACTCATTACAAGGTTTCTATTAGGAACTGAAGGCGAAGCTATTTCTCTTCTTATGTTGAAATTTTGATTCTGTAAATCATAAGAAAATTGTTAACTGTATCAACATGATTATTAACTCTCAGTCGCGAAGGGGAAAGCTAAAATATACTGTAATCTTACTTGGCCTAGATTGTTTAATGTTTCCAACAGTGGATGTATCCACATCAGTAGACTCAAACTCTCTCTATATATTGTTTAAATAAAATTCCTACACACACATTCTTACAAATCAAATCCGTATGCATTTTAACAAAGGAGTGGTGGGTATTGTGGTTAGAAGTCTGAATAGGCCTCTGATTCGGATCACATTGAAACATTCCTAGACAGTTGGATTCTTTAGTCGAAGACACAATTAGCTATCATAAGCCCAGAATATATTCTCTTCATGTGGAGATTCACTAGTAGTTTAGAGTTGAAAAGAAACTACCCTGAGAACTGTACAATTCTGTATGATTTTTTGGCTGTGCATAAATCATAATTTACAGAATTGGGTTTATTTATATGTTTAACTAGCCTTTTCTTCTATTACTTGTATTCCTAGTGCACATGCTTTTTGTCTCTTTTATTTGTTAGTATTTTTTCACTTGACATTATGAAGTTCTGTATCAACAGCCACAAGTTTCTTCCGCTACTGTAAATCTTACGACGGAGACAGCAATAGTGTGGCCAGTATCTGACGCAAAGGTTGTACCAAATTGGCAAAAGCAGTTAGGGGAGGCTCTTGCAAAGCATTTGAGTACCTGTGGGTTCAAATCTAACGTTCGAGGTTAGCATTTGCTTCCAATAGTACCATTATTTTACACTATTGTATCATAGCAATTAACATATTGATTTTGTTGAAAATCTCCAAATGTTGAATATGCTTGCACTACTAGCAGTGAACTATAGGTGTACAATGTCGGACAGGGTGCTATACTAAAGAAATAGATGGTTCATAGAAGATTCAGGAATTTTTACATCTTCAACAGTTGTGTGCTTGTTGAAGATTTTTCAAGACCAGTTGCAAATTCGCAACGTCTGTTTGGTGCTTAGTCTTTCTACCATCTCAAGGTTCCCCAGATTTGTTAGTTTTAATTAGGTCACCAGACGGTTGATACAAAAACTTAACTTGATCCCCTGGCCTTATTTTTGTAGAGCAATTTAAGAGCAGCCAGACATTGTTTCCCTGTTTATTATTAGTTTGAGGTGAGTCATAGTTTCACACTATTGATTAAAAGGAAGGGAATACCCACTTGTGGGATCCCACTGGGTATCTTGTTGTTGATTAAAAGGAAGGGAATAAGCTATGAACTAAAAATACAACTGAAACCCATCCTCTGTCCTTCCTCTTCCTTTTTCTTCTGGGGTTGAATGATATTGCTTTTTGTCTTAAGAGTAGGAATTTAAATAATAGTATACTTATTTTGGTCCGTTAGCACCTCTTAAATTTCAAGCAGATCAGAGAGTGCAATACACTTGGGGTTTTTGTTACTTATGTGAAGCTTGGTGGGTAATTGACAGGTGAGGGAGCCATTGAAGGGGAATTTCCATCATGAAATGCAAAAGCTTTCTTGAAATGAGCAACCATTGTCCTTCATGGTATGTCCCTATTATATTGACTAAAACCCTTCTCAGCAGCACCTCTTAGTCACTTCTCCCAGTATTTGATGAAATTAGAACATATTAGGTCCAAATAATGATTTTGATTTTGACAACAAGGTCCTTTTCATCTTTAGGTGAGAGTTTCAGCAGCAAGAATTGGTGGATATGTTGAAGGGAGGAATTTCTACGAGGAGGCTCATGCATTTTGAATTATTGTACCGAGACAAGTTTATAAATGTTATTAGTTAATAGGACCTATATTTCCATAAAAGTTTACTGTAGTAGTTCAGGCTGGTGAAGACATTAACTTTAAGGATGTGCCAGTTGTGTCCTTCCTTGTATCTTTCCCATTAACTATGAAAAGGGGATCTTTTAGATTCTGCAATCTGATATTATGATGAAATTTGCAACTGTTGTGAAATTTCTGTTGTGGCAAGATTATTTAACTTGTTAGCGGGAAAACTTTGGTGAACTTTAAAATTTTACTGTGATGATGTAATGTGTTTTCTTCTCTAGTCGTTAGACATTACTTAATTTGGTCAACCTTTCCAGTCTCCCTTGTAATTGTATCTTTTTCCTGGACATGGAACTCTGCCTTCAGTTTGGGTTGTATTGCTATGAGATAGCAAATCATGTAAAACAAAGAATCTGCACAAAATAGCAGATTCATAAATTTACATCAATTTTTTTCAAAAGGCTAGCCGGTTACTTCATTACTCCAGTCACATCTTGCATATGCTTAAGCTCTAAGCAAAAAGTCAGAACTTGCAGAGTCCATGTAAAAACTTGCTGCTAGCCTTCTACTCATGTTTCTTTGCATCTGGGGCGCATTCCATTCCTGCCATAGTTTCAGATTCTTCATCAAATACAACTGCTTGTATCTAAGGTTCATCAATTGATAGCAAATGGCTCAATCAATTCACTAGCCACATCATTAACTAAGAAACTAATTTCAGTTTTCATCTGAAAGTATCTGAACCAAAACTCCTTCTCAAAAGAGTATCTGAACCAAAAGACAAAAGTGATACATATAATCATTTCAAAACTAGGCTGAACCTTTAATCTCATAAACTATAACTGTGGAAGCATCTTAATCTTTTGACATTGATTATTTCCACACTTCCACTCCATTTAGTATATCGTATGTGTATTGTTTAACTTATTAAGTGATCCTCTATTCGTGTTGCCTATCACTTATTAAGTCTATTCATGTGTAGGTTCTTTGCCTTTAAAGGTTAACTGCTTGTATATGGAAGGTATCCCATATTAATAAAATTATTTACCTTGTAAAGAAAACATATGATGTCTAATGTTTTATTAGTTAACTTTAGCTGCTGTGGAAAAACAACCCATTAGGTTAAAGGCACTCCCTCAATTAGACTTGATCCACATAGCAGAAAGGAAGGCAGAATGATTAAAAGAAACTTTGAGGTGATTCTTGCGACCGAAGTAGATTGTATTAGGTAATTGTTGGAACATAAGTTTGTGGTGAAAAGGATAAGTTTTAGACAACTCATGATGATCAAAATAGAGGGAAGTAGGTTAAGTGGGTGCACTTCTGAATATTTTCCTGGATTTACTTTTCAGTGCCCAGTCATTAACTTCATTTCAAAATCTTTTCGACTCGGAAGTATAATCTTGGAGAAATAATTACCTTCACTTGTGTCCCCTTGCCTCCTGCCTAATCAAATTCAAGGTGCGTGAACTGATTATTGAAATGGTTTGCATGTGTAAAGGAATAGTGATGCAGTTGTGACATGATTGCTGATAAACACTTCGTGAATGAATTGATTTGTGCAACACCATTTTTTGTGGTTGTGTAGACTCAATCTGACTACACTTGTTCGGTTGAGTTAGGAAAAAATTCTTGTTTTGATGCTTTTGGTTGAGTTTCCCAGTTGTCCCAACACTTCGTTTATGTCCTAGAACAACTAGAAGTGATTTGATAATTTTTTGTTGTTATCCCCTAAAGTATCATAAATTCCAGGGAATAACATTAGCATTGATATCTTCCTTCTTTATCTGATTGCATATCACCTTCTTGTTTGAAGTGTTTCCATTTGTATCAGCGTGACATGGGTCTAATTTAATGCAGATTCCAGAAGGGAAAACTACTTCGAAATATTTGAGAAGAAGATGAATGCAAAGCGTATTCAGTTGAAAGAAAGTGGTACATGCCTTACTTAGGAGCTCCCCCTCCATCCGTTTTCTAAGATCTCACATGCATGGGACTTTGTTGATCAGCATGTAGCTACATGCCATTAATAACCTAAATTTTTAACAGGTCGTGCGCTTGCCGTCTCGTGGGCTTTATGTGGAGTGTGCCTTGTCGGGCATCTCTCTCATTTCCTTGGAGCTAAGGCTTCATGGATCCATGCAATTCATTCCACGGGTTTCCATATGACTCTATCTCTGTTTACGTTGCTTGTACCTGGTCGACAACTTATTATTGATGGTCTGAAAAGCCTAATTAAAGGATCACCAAACATGAATACATTAGTTGGTCTTGGGGCCTTGTCATCATTTGCTGTGAGCTCAATGGCAGCCTTAATACCAAAGCTGGTAACTCTATTTACCAATATCTTGTACTTTGTTCTGGTGAATAAATGCTTCATCTATAGACTTGAGGCATACACATCATGTGATCAGGTTCTGCCGGGATTGCCTTCTTGGGCAAAATACTTGAGTATTAGAATATCTTCATTCATTCAGAAGCCCTTTGACTGTTAAACATAACGAATTTACCAACATTTTAAATAGAAGCTTATAAAGTTAAACAAACCCCTAAAACTTAAATCTGAACCTAAAGCCACCAACATGCCCCCAATATGTTCATGCAAAGGAAGTGGTATATAAGATTTACTAGCATGCTTCAGTAACAGATGCATTGCTTTGGAGTTGGACTGTTTTTTCCTTGAGCTGAGGGTCTATCAGAAAAAGTCTCTTTACCTCCGAGGTAGTAAGGCCTGCCTACACTTGACCCTCCCAGACCCCAATATTTGGGATTACACTGGGAATATTGTTGTTGCTTCAGTTACAGATGCATTGTGCTCTCTTGTATTGTTCTGTACTGGCTTCATGTTTGCTTCACCTACTGAATTTTATGTCTATAATGTACCTATGTAATATCAAATAGGATAATTTCTAGATGGTTAATAACATCATTGCTAAGACAAAGCTGAATGTTACTGTTAAATTAGGTCTTAGGCCTAACTCACACCCCAAAAGCTAGCTCAAAGGGAGGAGGATTGCCCAAGCCTTATAAGGAGTCCACCCATCTCATTAACCACTGATGTGGGACTTTTGTCATTCTTTAACACCCCACCTCACGCCCAGTGCTTAGCATCTGGTGTGTGGGCAATTTTAATTTTGGGGGCCCCAACATAGGGTGAGACGGGCCATGCTCTGATACCATGTTAAATTAGGTCTTAGGCCTAACTCACACTCCAAAAGCTAGCTCAAAGGGAGGAGGATTGCCCATGCCTTATAAGAAGTCCACCCATCTCATTAACCACCGATGTGGGACTTTTGTCATTCTTTAACAGTTACCAGAATTTAAGTGGAAGCATAGTTGACAGTAAAACGAGGAGGCTCTGACTGACCTTATTTAAAGTGCCTTGAGGCTTTTGGTGTTACTATGCTTTCCGTTTGTTGAGGCTCCGCCGTCTGTTTATTTAGAAAAGATGGGGTAATCCATAAAAATAGGTATTAATCAATAAGCTTTAGAAGCAAGCATCCTCTACTAAGTGCCTACTCCATATAAAAAGAAAGTGCATCCATCTTTACAATTAAGAATCCCTTGTGTTCTTCAGTTGGAGCTTTAGAAGCTTTTCTCTTTGTCCATAAAGATAGTAATGACTTTGCTGTATTACAGTAATACGTACCCTTTTTTTAAACAAGAACTCTTCTGTAGTACAGTATTGCATTGCTTCCCAATCGTTCAGAGAGATCATTGTCAGCTTTGATCAGTAATGCCTGCAGCTAGCATTCATCTAATGACCTTTCCTGTAGGGTTGGAAAACATTCTTCGAGGAACCTGTTATGTTGATTGCTTTTGTCTTGCTGGGAAGAAACCTTGAGCAGAGAGCTAAAATTAAAGCCACAAGTGACATGACAGGCCTTCTCAATGTCTTGCCATCTAAAGCAAGACTTGTAGTCAGTGGAGATTCAGGGGAATCGAGCACCACTGTTGAAGTTCCTTCTAACAGTCTGTCAGTCGGAGATCAGATCATTGTTTTACCTGGGGTAAGTAAGCTGCACTTTGTCTTCACATTGCATTTGCCTTATTCAGTTTACCTGAATCTATTTCCTGTGGAGCTGGGACAGTTCTTACTTGAATCGGCTGTGTTGTCAATCTCTCTCTTCTGTTATCTACAAGTGTAAAATAAATGCACAACATTTGATCTGTAGAAATGTTATGATCAGAAAAGGCAACTAATAGTAGTTGAATTTACTGTTTATTGAAATCCAGGACCGTGTTCCAGCTGATGGAATTGTCAGAGCCGGTAGAAGCACAGTTGATGAATCAAGTTTTACTGGGGAGCCGTTACCTGTCACTAAATTACCTGGGGTAGTCAACCTATCTTCTCATATCACCTCCTGCTTTCCTTTGTTAAACATTTGCTTTATGGTTGGACAGATATCCAGTTTAAAGTTCCATCTGATTGCTCTTCTTCAATTAGAATAATATCATGATAGGTTATTTTTATGAATTAGGCCGAAGTTGCAGCAGGAAGTATAAACCTTAATGGAACACTTACTGTTGAAGTGCGACGACCAGGTGGTGAAACTGCTATTGGGGACATTGTTAGATTAGTAGAGGAAGCACAGAGTAGAGAAGCTCCCGTGCAGCGGTTGGCTGACAAGGTTTCCATTTTAAATATGTTTCCTCCTTAAGTGTATAATATTTGGCAGTTGGAGGCTTACGTGGTTCACCCAAATGACTGTCTAATATTGTTTGCAAAAGGAATTTGATTTGTATGCTTGCCTTGAAGACAGCTTACTTGCTTCTATTTACTAGGTTGCTGGGCATTTTACCTATGGGGTAATGACACTTTCTGCTGCCACATTTATGTTCTGGAACCTTTTTGGTGCTCGCATTCTGCCTCCTTCCCTTTATCATGGAAGTGTTGTTTCACTAGCATTGCAGCTCTCATGTACTGTGCTGGTACGTTAGTATATAAACCCATATGTACTGAATTGATTTTATATAATCACCCTAAGGTCCCACAAGATAATTTCTTGAATCTGCTCGAGTAATCCTTTTGTAAAATCTTTTTAACTCTCCGCTACTGCTCTTTCCGTAGTGTTTTTAATTTCATGCTCTTTTTGCATTATGTGGCAAGGCATGCTTTTATTTCCATGGTTATATTTTTCTCTCTCTGCTTTGAGTAATTGGCTTCTGGTTGTGGTTGCAGGTTATTGCCTGTCCATGTGCACTTGGTCTTGCCACTCCTACTGCAGTGATGGTAAAGAAATATAGATATCCTATTGTACTGTCATGTTAAATCCAGACATGGTCCTGACACTTGATGCACTACTAATAATCTAGACATTTTTGTGTAAAGGTTGGAACCTCACTTGGTGCCACTAAAGGCTTGCTTTTGCGTGGTGGAAGTGTCCTAGAAAGATTCTCAACAGTGAATACAATTGTGTTTGATAAGACTGGGACACTGACTATTGGTAGACCAATTGTGACCAAAGTTGTGTCTCAAGGTCAAGGCCATCAAGAAGATGCAGATGCAAGGTTGAGTGCATTCTTTTAGTGTATTTATACCACCTCACTCCTGGCTGTATTAGGCGTTCCAAAATGCAAACCACTTTCTTAAAAAGGATATTTTGATCTTCTTCAATAAAAAGGGAAGTATTGATACATTCTATTTGACGTAAAAAATATATGAAACCCATTTTAACTTGTTAAACACAAATTTGTTTGATGACTCTTTAAATACAATTTTTTTTCCTATTCATAAGAAGTAAGGTCAGTGTGTTTTCTAACGTATACTTAATGATTCACATTTTAATTCTTTCACTTCGTGCAAACTTAGACTATCGTATTAGGATGAAAGGAGTAACTTATCAGTTTCCATAATTCCATCCTTGCATTCTTTATCCAGTAGATTCAACTGTACTCTGATTAAAGCACTTCCTATCAAGGCAAGTTACCAGCTTCCAAAAAAAAATAGTACTTCCTGTCAAGGCACGTTAAAAAACTTAATAGACAACAATATCAGGAAAGAATAAATAGTGATTGAAATACGGAAAGACCAAACAATGGAAGTCCTTGAATTTATTAGTCAGGAAGACTTCTGTGAGTTTTGCTTGCATTGCAGAGGTCAATCACATCTATATTGCATGTCCACTTTTGGGCTATAACAAATAAGGAAACTGATTTTTGTTATAGCATTTTCTTTTAATAATACGTTATTATCATAAAATAAAAACTTATTAATGAATTGACTTTGTTTGAAGAATACACTATCTACTGGGTTAATTCCCAAGTCTCTTACCTTCTCTATGACTTCATAATATACGGACACCCACAAGAAAGTATCCAGTGTTTGTATTTCCTATTTGTTTTCTCTTAAGAAATTGAGCTTGGGTCTTAATCCAACCTCAAAACTAGCTCATGAGGTGAGGATTGCCCAAAACTATATAAGGAGACAACACTCCATTCCCCCAACTATTCTTCAAACCAATGAGGTTTTAACACCTTTCCGTACAGTTAGATATCTATGCATGGACGACAGAACATGGCCCAATATTGGGTAACCAAAAATTAGGATGGGTTTGATTGTGATACCATGTTAAGAAAATAGACCTTGTGTCTAACTCAACCAAAAGTTAGCTCATGAGGTGAGCTGCCAAGAGTAAGTAAGGAGACAACAACCCATTCCCTCAAGCAATGTAGGACAGTAAACTTTTGTTTCCCATATACTTGTTGTATACTGTTTGAATGATGGATATGCTATAAATAGGAAAACCATGAATGATTCTGCATGATGGAATAAGATCAACCAGTTAGCACTTAACCACCTTTATATTTCATCACCAAGTCATCTCTTGTTCTAGTTGTTCACTTCTTTTTCTCTGTCCTCTCCTTTTCTAAATTATGCTAGTCATCTTCTTTTTGCTGCTCCCATCTGTTGCTTTGTGCGTTTCGGTGTTAGATGTTAGTTGTCAATCTTTGGATTTTGTTTCTTTGATAACAGAATTTTGGACTGTGGAAAATGTTTAAAATTAAGTGAAATTCAGATACCTAGTAAAAGGAAAGGTGTCAATGGTAATTTTTCATTGAAGATAATGAGCGAAGTTTTGGTACAGACAAGATTCGACTTCACCTTGTCAGTGGTCAGAAGTTGATATTCTGAAGTTAGCTGCTGGAGTTGAATCAAATACCAATCATCCAATTGGAAAAGCAATTGTAGAGGCTGCTCAGAAAGCAAAATCTCCAAAATTGAAGGTACTTCTCATGTTCAGTGCTCCTTTTTCAGTGTTTACCTATTTCTTTATAGGAACGGTATCCAAATTTAGCACATGAACTTTGTCTTCAAGATTTTTAGCCGTTTGAATTGCATGATATATTAACAGTATTTGTCCATGTTATCTTTCTCTTACGCATGCATGAACGTGCTCACACATCGGCAAAGCAATGATAATTTGGCTTTAAGACTGTATTGTCATCTGTACTATGCATCAAACTTGTCCAGTTATCCAAATTGTGATTTTAGAAATCAGTGGAAAGGATGTAAGAGGTCCGCCAGTGCTGCAGAGAGGGAAATGGAGCAATATGGCATACCAGTTTCTGAAAATTTATGATTATGCATAATTCTTTTCATCGTTACTCCAATTGTAATGTGAAATTTTAGTAACATGAGGAGTGTGATGGGCCCAATTTTTATTTATCAAAGCCAGGTGACTTGAAATCTGTAATGTTCAGTAACTTAATCATGCAAATTGGAAGTTAATTAGTTAGGCAGAAAATTGATGTGTTCATGGAATTCCAAAGCTGCTGAAGGGACAAATATGTTACTACCATTAAGGAATAGTAACTGTTGAAAAAATTGAGTTGTCCTAAGCATATACCAATAAGTAGTGAAGCGACATTTGGCACATTGGACAGATTAGTTAGTTACTTGAAATAATGAGTGTACAGGAGCTCCCTCATTAGAATATTCAAATGGAATTGAATATACCTTTTTCTTTCATTAACTAGGTTTCGGTTTGCCGCTTGACACATCTTCTTTGAATCTGTTGAATTGTGTGAACATCATTTAAGCTTTAAGTTGTTAGAAATAAAAAGTTCTATTTATTTGTTTAGCTTGCAACAACCAGCTCATGTGCAGGCATGGTTTCTTTTCTTCGACTATGGCACCATTTTGTTTGTGGATGGCAGTGAGACTCGGAACTGCTATCATGCAATGTTGCATACTTGCATTGCATGTACCATCTCACTAAAGTTTAATCTATCTGCAGTAAAATCCGACATGATTAATTTCTGTGTTGCTTGGCTATCTGACTAAATCTAGCGTTATAGTTGGGCTTAGATATTTGTTGTGTCCACTGTCAATATATAGTTAGTGTGAACGCTTTCCATATTTCTTAATGTGTACATGCAGGTTTTGGATGGAACATTCATGGAGGAGCCTGGATCTGGTGCTGTAGGGTATATTGATAATAAAAGGATTTCTGTTGGCACACTAGAGTGGGTCAAAAGGTAGTTTCTTCTTTCTGCTTTTAGTCCACTATCTTTTTCTATTGGACAATGTTAATATCCCTCTTAAATACAATCATGTTTTGATACTACTACAAATTCTGCAGGCATGGAGTTCTTGAGAATCCGTTCCAAGAATCTGATGACTTTAAGAACCAATCAGTAGTATATGTGGGAGTTGATGGCGTCCTTGCTGGTCTAATTTATGTTGAGGACCAAATCAGAGAAGACGCAAGGCATGTTGTTGAATCTTTGACAAAACAAGGGATTAGCACTTATTTACTGTCTGGTGACAAAAAAAATGCTGCCGAGTACGTTGCATCTGTTGTTGGCATCCCTAAGGAAAATGTAAGCAGTTTCACCTCTTATAAACTTCCAAATTTGTTTGGGCTGTTCTTTGTACCTAAATGTATGTTACAAGCTGTAAAGTGGACCTAATGTTTCCACAGGATATAGCGAGATATAGGAAGTGTCGTCTGCTCTAAAGAGAACAACATAGATCATAAAAGCAAATTAGCTAAAACTGATAGGAGGAATCTTTTATGAGCTTTATAATAAAAGACCTTGATCTCTGGCATCATTACTCACAGACTGTGTAAGTTGAGTCATTCATTACCTTTCTATTAAGATAAGAAAGAACTGTACAAGTCCGTACCTGTCAGTTCTCAAGTTGGTTCTTAAAAGGGTGTACAGCTTATTATGTGGCCATAGTACACCAATTTTTAGACTACACTGAGATGTGAAAGGGTTAGCTCATTTAGATTGGTTTCACTATAGTTTTGGTACATAATGCAGACCTTTATGGAGAATGTTTAATAGAAATCAGGGCTAAGCTATTAGTACATGATAGCTAATAGAAATTAGCGTTTGTTTCCTTTTATTCAACAGTTGATAATGCCTAACTAAATAGAAATGTGTTGAATGACTTGAATCAAATTTTCCTGTTCCCTTCCCTTTTAAAAATGCTCATGCGAGATGGATAATCCAGCTACAGTAGAGAGAGCCATATAGTTGTGCAACTAGGTGTTCTGCGAAGGATAAGATATGCAACTATCACTATGCATAGAAGATCTCCTGTTTTCAGTATGTTCAAACAGATGAAAATGTCAACAAGGTAGATGGTTGAATGCAGGTATATTATGGAGTCAAACCAGATGAAAAGAATAAATTTGTAAGCAGACTACAAAAGGATCAGAAAGTTGTAGCTATGGTGGGTGATGGAATAAATGACGCTGCAGCCTTGGCGTCAGCACATGTAGGAATAGCTATTGGTGGTGGAGTTGGAGCTGCAAGTGATGTGTCTTCTATTGTACTGATGCACGATCGGTTATCTCAGGTTTTCCTTCTCTCCTATTTGCAACTTTCGCAGCTTTCATGGTCTTTCTTTTCTAGAACTAGAGTAACCTGGCTTCAGTTTCTGTATGTATGGTAAGATTGGCAAACATGGTCTCTTGTTCTGGTCTTAAGGTTTTAGCTTTCAGAACACATGCTGATAATATTGTAACTCTAGATTTGCAGACACTTGAATCAGATCAACAGATAGAAATAGTTATTAGATTGTATATGTTTACTAAAGTTTGTTTGGAACAGATAAGCACTTTCTCTAAAAGAGCCTTTTGAGTCCTGATTCCCTGACATAGCATTTGGGAGTGAAAACTCCCATGCTTATATGTTAAATTTCTGTGCATCTTGAATAAGTTGGTCTGGGAACTCGCTTACTCTCAAGATTGGGTGGCAGTGGTCTTAGTAGAATCAAATGTGGAGACTTTACATGAAAGTGGATTCTAGGTGAATGAACTGATAACCAGGATCTAAAACATTTAGTACTTAAGTATGTTTATTACCTAGTTGGCTAGGGATCATTTCAGGAGAGGTAGAGGTAAACATAGGAAGAAGACGTATTGGGGACAGCTTATCGAAGACATGACCTTGGACAAGAGGTTGTGGATGACACGGTTTACGGTAGAAGGTTTGTAAACAGTGGAGCGTTGTCTTGCCTACCCTTCCATACCAGTAGTTGTAGTATTTCCCCTGTAGTTTCTTGTCCTTTGAATTATGTTACCTTCTACAGTCTCTTTGTACTTTAATTATCGCACTATTTTGTCGCAATTACTATTTCTTTTTTTTTTCCTTTGTTTTTTTCAGGATGCTTTCTATAGTATTTCACCAGGATTTCTTCACCTTCCATTATTTTATTTTATTTCGATTTGCATTGATACGTTTTTCCTTGAGCCAAGAGTCTATCGGAAACAACCTCTCTTCCTCCCAAGGTAGGGGTAAGGTGCTACTCTACCCTCCCCAAGCCCCACCGATAGTCTTAAAAAGAAATTGTCTACTGACAGAAAATATTGGACAGCGACTTCTTTAGAGTTTCTCTTTTAGTTCTTGCTCTGTCATTATGTTGTTAGGGTATACTAAGGCTTGAAATAAGGTGAGGACTTTTGGATCAATGGATGCTAGTATTTCTTCATGATGTCTTATCTTGCATGTTGTAATATACTTTGTAACAAAATCACCTTTCTGCAGTTGCTCGATGCTCTGGAGCTAAGCAGGCTAACAATGAAGACTGTAAAACAAAATCTTTGGTGGGCCTTCGGATACAACATCGTAAGTTTTTCGGTATCAGCTCTCCATGAGAACAGGACAAGTTTCTTTGTGCATCGCCATCTTAAACAAGTAAACTGGTTAAGTTAAAGAGATGGTACTAACTTGCTACAAGCAAATCACTGATTAAAGATTTAAATGACCATGCTTGAGGCTTTTTCAAATTTGTGGGAGGGTTAGACTCTTGCTTCCGTTTTCTGCCATAACAAGTCATTCCTTTTGGACGCCTACCAATCTCTGTTAGTTTGCCTGGAATCACTGATGGGAATGCTATTCATTCTCTCTTTTTCCTAGTCTGCACAACCCCCCTCGCAAAAGAAAAAAAACCAAGCGGTGCATTTTCCTTTTGTTTTCTTTCAAGACCTGAGTAGTCTGTCACATATCGAATGATCTAAACCTACATATTATATGTAACGCATGTGATACAATAATAATCTTGCTGCTGATTAATTGTGCTCATACAGAAGCTACATGTGTGAAATTGCATAGTATTTAATTTGGAGAATGTGTGGACCCATGCAAAGTTCCCCATGATCTTTGCAAGTAAAGAGAAGAGAGGGAAACAAGATTACTGGTCTGTTTCTCATGAACACACAGATGCATGTGGGCACATACTAGAAAAACCATAACAAACATACAAATTTTATGTTGATTCTCTCAAAATTCTTTTCTCTGGGAAGCCACCGCCAATCACTAGTGTCTTTTCCGATGCTGTGAGCTATTAATTCAATTTCTTCTTCATATGTCCTTCCTCTTAATCTTTGCTCTAACAGGTTGGAATTCCGGTAGCTGCTGGAGTCTTGCTGCCATCTACTGGAACCATGCTTACTCCGTCAATAGCAGGAGCTCTCATGGGCTTAAGCTCTATTGGCGTGATGACAAATTCATTGTTACTGAGACTCAAGTTTAAATCAAGGCAGAAGGAAATACATGGACAATCAGTAATAGTTGATATCCCTTCTGATTCTCATAGCTTGAATCAAGAAAAGTTGAAACATCCAGATAGTGAATCCTCACAAGCCTAGTCAGTGATTGATTCCAACACTTAGTTGGTTCTCCGCTTGGGATAC
Organism: Solanum stenotomum; assembly: GCF_019186545.1. Taxonomy (NCBI): domain Eukaryota; kingdom Viridiplantae; phylum Streptophyta; class Magnoliopsida; order Solanales; family Solanaceae; genus Solanum; species Solanum stenotomum. The sequence continues at coordinate 6,664,819 of NC_064282.1, forward strand.
CAATCAGTTGTAGGGAGTGTAATCTTGTAATTGCCGCAGTTTGGACGAACAGGGATGGGGGACTCTGCTTCAGCTCAAGCTTATCAACCATCAAATTCTAATGGATCCCGCTACCTGCAGTTTTACATGGTTGGGTGATGCGGATTTATGGTCATCACAGACTACGTACAGAAACTGTACACTGGATCAATCTGTCTAGGGAATCACAAACAATTTGGTTAAGCATTAAATGTGTAATGGTTGGATCGTGCCAAGAGAAGGCCACTTATTCTTTTACCGAATCTGAGATCTACAACAGGTCAAAGAAGGTACAAGATAGCAATAACGATTCACAAAATAGAAGATAACAAACAACATTTATCAATCAGTATAAAACCAAGGAATTTTTGAGCGTTTGGACATGAATCAATCAACTGTGACCAATCATAAATTAGTTGGAGTCCGGTAAAGTTGGGTCTATCCCACTCCGATACATCTCATTCCTGTGTTTTGCAAAAGTAAATTTGGTCTAGTCTCTCACTTAACTAACTTACAAGTTTACATGGATTTCCATATCTTGAAAATCATTACAGCCCCACGCGCAACCCAACAAAGCAAGTTGGTGAATCCATTATACAACTACACCGGAAGCCAAATCTTCCAAGCTCTAAGACGGGGACATCCAAAATTCCACCCTGTGATATGCAAAACAGGCGTATGACAGTTTCTGTGCATCCATCAAATGGTCAGGCAATGATTATGATGTACATCATGACGCCAAGTTGACAGACGACCAAAAATTTTGCCAAAATACCTTTAAGTGGACCTATACAATAAAAAACTCACACCATATATTGCATGCCGACCTGCACTAAGTGCGAATGTGGTACACTCAAATTGGCAGTTCCCCTCCTGCTATTCTTTCTCAAGAAAGCATAAAAATAATTTATGATAAGCTTCTTAATGAACCATGAATTCTTCCTTGCCCTAATATCTCCGTGACCAAGAAGATAGACCACACCAGATTCTTTGGCCTTGTGTATGAATGAGAGCTCCTTTTCAAGGGATTGCTCTGCCTCGGACACTAACGACTCAGAAGACGTTCCAGGTTTCAACTCTTCTGAAGTGCTTTCTTCCATAACTGCCTTTCCTGTGTCCCTAAAATCAGCTAAGAGAGGAATGCCAAGCGAATAAACACTTCCATTCGGAGCTACAAGGACCCTTGAGAAGGAGTACTCTTCTTCAGAGTCTGAACAATCGCCATCACTTTCAAGTGATCGCTCCTGAGCTTCTCTGCGTATGAACTTCTCAAGACTTTCAATGAGCAGTTGCTCAAAAGTGTGGTGATTTTCTTTACGAGCATCCTTGTACCCATATCTGTAGATCCAAAGTTTTGGACAGAGAAGTTAGTAGCCATGTAACCTTAGATGCACATCAATTGCAGATGAGAAAGCAAATATTACGGCAGAAAACTGTTATAAGCATCCAAAGCATAGGAGGTACAAAGATAAGGTGGTTCTTCAGCCATTGTTTGTTTGAAGAGAAGAATTAACCATCACGCACATAGTTACTACCCTAAAGATTAGGAAAGTTTCAGCTTCTCAAAGGTAACCATCTGTCATGCAGCAGTTTTAATATAGTTGGACTCAATATTTGTGCAAGAGTTTATACTTATTCTAGCTATCTTTAGTCACGTCAGTTGGTCTATGTAGTGAAGGTACTAGCAAAACAGGGAAATTTAGTTTACCTGGCAATACAACGGAATATGTGGTAGCTTCTGGGGCAGACTCGCCGGAACAGGAACCTTTCATTTTGTGGTACAACTGGAACAGGAACATACTTTATACAAACAAAAATGATCATGGAATGCACAGCAGGTAGAGTGGTGAGAAAATGTCCAAATATGGCCGGTATTCCCTTTGCTAGTTCATTGTAAAGCAAGCCAATTCCAGGAGCTCTTATAGTTCCAAGGTTGGGGCCTAATTCGCGCAACAAATCCATAGACATCTTTTGCTTGACTTCAGTTTCATACTTCAGCTTGCTTCCATAATTCCAGATGTACATAATCAGGAACAAGACAACAGCAAAAACAAGTATAATCCAACTTCCATCTCCCACACTCCATAAAACAGACGAGAAGAATGTTAACTCCAATCCCAAGAAGATAATGATAAAACTTAGCACAACTAAGATGTTGATCTGCCATATCAGAAGCATAACAATCGTAACCAATATTGTTGTCATCATCATCACTCCAAGCTCTGCTATGGCTGTCAAACAGGATATGCATCAGAAATCAACAAGGCGATCTATAAATCATTTGATGAACACTTGGAAGCAACTTAAGTTTTTCATCATCAAAGACGCAACTCTGAATTGAAATACAAAATTTACGAGAAAGTTTTCTCCTACATACCATAGTTAACAAGAAAAACTCCTCAAACAGAGGTAGGTTAAGTTTCTTTGTGAACAAATGAATCACTGTACATGTACTACATACTTCAAACAGACTCTGCCGCAAAAGAATATGTGGTGATGTGGGAGAATTAGGGTTACAGTGACAACAAACCAGCATTTTTGTCAACCAGTTTACAAGTGTTCCCTGTCATCTTCAAATTTTGGAATTGATAAGAAAGTTGAAAGATAAAATTAAAATATTGAAAAATAGTAAAACACTGCAGGTTTTCACGAATGAGTTGAAAACACACTGCATTCCGAGGGTTTTAATTCCGAAACACCAGACAAATCAATGTAACAAGTTAACAAGATGGAAAAAAGAAGAAAAAAATAGTCAGAATTTTATATAGGAGTAAGGCTGCATACACACTACCCTCCCCAGACCCACCACATGTGGGATTACACTGGGTATGTTGTTGTTGTAGTTGTTGTGAGCATTTTATATAACAAAGATTGCGCAGTGCTTACATCCGAGACGAATTAGCAAGATGGTATATGGACAAGGTATTTCAGTTTTGTATCTACCTACTTTCAAACATTTATCAGAAAGCTCCAAGTGCAAATCAAGACTAACATTAAGTAATAAGGAAACAGAGAGAACAATCAGCAAAGAACTTGTAAGTTCTAAAGAGAATAGGATTACCATAAGCATTTCCGATCTCGTATATACTTGAGATAGAGCAGACCAACACCAAAGACAACGCCAGAAGAAACCAGTTCATGACTGGGATATAAATCTGACCCATGAACTTCCGGGACGTATGAACAATCTTGAGGCGAGGGAAGCAGCCTAGAGCTGTGGATTGTTTAATGCAAGAAAAGGTCGCTGTGGTCATTGCCCTACTGGCAATCAAAGCAGCTATATTGGCAATCAAGAAGACAGGCCAGAAAGCTCCACCTGCATATAATTGCAGAATTTCACCCAACGAATACATTGTCAGTGTGCTATGTTGCTCGGACTCTTCGAAAATGTCATTGGGTGTGTGTTAGACCCTTCAAAAGTAGTGCATTTTTGGAGGATCCGACACGGGTGCAGCAATATTTTTGGAGTCCGAGCAACTTAGTCTGTGTGTCCTTATATTCAGAGACCTATCTGTAATAATGAAAACTACACATGATCATGACACTTCTGTTTCCACAAAATTGTCACGTCTTTCATTGTTTTTCTCATAATGTTTCCACGGTTATCGATAAATAAACAAGATGTTTTCAGAGTGAGTGTTACAGGACTAGAGATTTACTTGGCACAGAAGAGAAGAAAGCTTGTGTTGTGTCGGCATGGTTCTCCATCAGGTAAGCAGCTTGACCAAGGTATCCCAATAGAAGGCACGGAAGCACAAGGAACATAAATGTAAGCTGCAAATTAGACAACATTCTATTATCAATAACAATATATGCCAAATTGAACATCTTCAGTGACATAAAAGAGAGACGCAGGGTTATGTCCCAAAAATGCACGGATCTATAGTATAATATTAACATATTATACACCCTTTCTACCAAAAATAAATAAATTCTGCTGCATACCTGAACTGATCTTACAGAAAAATAGCAAAGGTCTGCAAACATTGCCTCGGAACCTGTATTTCAGAATTGGTGATCAGCTGTATATCTAAAGAAAATGGATAAAACAAGAACAGGCATGATGGCAAAATCACAAACACAACCTATCCTAAAAACTCAAAAAGAAGATACTAGGACACAAAAATTAATGGGCGAGGCAGTAAACGAACGTGAAGAGGCATTTTATTCATGTTTTTCTCACAAAGCAACACACTAATAAGAAGACCAGCTTAATTTTTACGACAGATTCTGTTGCATATAAAAGCTTGAGCGGGAGTTTTACCCTTTAAAATAGTTAAGAAGACAAACAGAAGTGCATATGGCTCTGGATGAGTCACTTACTTCAAAGGCTTCACGATCTACCAACTCAGTGGTTCTATTTTATAAAATCTGCATTATGCATGCAGGTTCGGACAAGAATGGAGAGAAATGACTTAGAGATGTTAACTTTCATACCCTATGACAGAAATGAGAATACAGCAATGGACACAAGCTTATTGAGATGATCCGAAAGATATTCAAGATGAAATTTGACCAAACACCACATTAGGAAGTGAAATGATAATGATAAATGTTCCACATATTGCATGACTTGCACAGGCAAAATCATTTGTTGGACTTCTAGTTCAAGCGAAATCTGCAAAAATGTACTCATCAGTTAAGTTGCTCGGACTCTCCAAAAAGGTTGCCGCACCCGTGTCGGATCCTTCAAAAATACACTGATTTTGGAGGATCTGGCACGTACCCATCAATATTTTTGAAGAGTCCAAGCAACATTGCTCATAAGTGTCCAAGGGAACTACTTAAAAGGCATCCATATCCAAGGGACGCTTTTTTTCCCAAAACTAGCAACAAGTTCATGCTAAAACGCTATTATGAAGGGAAATCCCTGAGCTGGCAGACTTTTGGTGATTCAACATCAAGCAATATATGTGAGTTCCAAAACCTTTCTTCTTCAATAAAAGCCAATTTATTAAGTCGCTTTACCCTGCAAACACATGTCCCTTAGCCCCTCCTACACACACACACACACACTCAATCTCATTTTTTGGGGGGTTACAGTGGCACTGTGTTTAAATTGAATTCCCTGAGAGGATAAGAGAGAAAATAAGTAATGGATGGATTAAAAATGATGTTTCTCAGCAATAAGTTTGCAGGTAAATATATATGAAGTGGCATGCAAACCATCTCATGCTGGGCCAATATGCAAGAAAATAACCAACATATGGAGAGCAAGCCCAACGGAGCTTGCATCAAGGTTCTTGAATCAACTCAACTAAACCCCAAGGGAAGAAAAATACATAGAACAAGCCCTTTTGTTTTCTGCCAATCAAATTACATCAGCTATCAAAAAGAATCAGTTCACAGGTGTCTACCTGTTGCACACAAAAGACAGCCACCAAGAGAGTACCAGGCCTTTGTTGAGTTGCGCTTGAAATAATAGTATATGTGAACAGGATTAAATGCCCTCCAAACATGAGAATCATACTTAATGAGGTTGTAGACACCAATACCACCCAGGGAACAAAACCATATAAACAAAGCTGGACCAACTACAAGACCCACTTTACTTGTCCCATACTTCTGTACGCTGAAGAGAACTACAAGACATGCCACCGAGATCATCACTACTTGATCTGCAAAAGAAACAAAACCTAAGAAACTTGTAGCAAAAAGGGCTTAAAGGTGCACAATTATAAAAGAGTGGACGGAATTCATTTTCTCGTCTGATTCTAGAAAGTAAAATAACATTGCAGATTTAGTTTTAGCAGTTTTATAACATTATTGTCAGGTAGAGCCTTGGAGCATCAGTAAAGTAGGTTGTCTCCCGGTTTGAGCTACAGAATCAGCCATTGATGATCGATCCAGATCAAGTTAAGTCGTTTACATCACACCCTCATAGCATGCGGCCCATCCCCGGACACTGCGTAAACACAGGTGGATGCCTGGTGCACAGAGATGCCCTTTTTTAAATGTTTGCTGGCCCAGGTTATCAGATCTTCAATTTTACCAGCTAGTCTAATAAATTAACAAGAATCCTCTTCCCACAACTAAATTCATTGAGCTATGTGACAATAATTTTGCAATTATAGTTATAAACTTCATCACCACGAGATGCAAAGAACAAGTACTTAAAGAGTAAATGGGCAGCATCAAACCTATATCAAACTACAAACACATTAAAAATGGCCACCCAATAATACAAGGCTAGTAAAAACACTACATCATCACATAATAAGGCGAACATTAATGTCATGATGGCGATATCGCATATCACACACTTAGTCTTTCTAAAGCAATCTTACTTGTGACACAAAGCAACATGCAACATAATCATAAAATCCTTCAATGACTGAGCTAGGTGATGGAAATGAGGTTTACATCTCGTTGCACGTAGACTATCAGAGTATAGATCAAATTTGAAACATTTCTTGATTAGCTTGTGTCATCTTTGCAAAGATATCTTACCTTCTACATATAGTTCAATTTTCATAGACGTCTCTAAAGGGGTGGTATAATGGAAGTTATGAGCACATCATTTTTGTAGGACTGTTTCAGCTTGTGAAACTTTTAGATCAATAAAAATGGAAACGCCTTCTGTTTCATGAAGTGAACAATATTGTACAGATAATATTACCTTGCTTAACCCCAGAAAGTCCAACTTTTAAGCCACCAACAGCAGACATTACTGCATCCACAATAGTTTAAAACTAACATTAAGGACAGAAAAGAAATAAGGAAGATAAATTACACAGAAGAAAAAGATCCCAGAGGACCAATAAATTTTGTACAGATGTCCTAGGATACCTGACATAGCAGGTGTAACAACACCATCAGCAATCACCATTGAAGTGCCAACAAGAACTAACATCAGAAGAAGCTTTTTCAATGTCAATGAAGCTTCTAGTCTTTCTTTTATTTTTAAGGACCTCTCAAGTTCTGGAGATGGCACCTTCAGTCTAAAGCTTGATATGCGAGCATCTGATCGTAGTTGATTGGGGAGAAGATTAACCTTTGCATGCCTACAAAGCAATGAGTACAAAGCAAAGGTACCACCTGCAGTATTAACCAACTAATTGAATAAATCAGAAGACACAAAACATGAAGTGCAATGTGGTAAGTGTCGTGAAACAACTAGCCAAGTTTAACTGTTAGCTTACCTTCACCGTCATCATTGGCCCAAACAACAATTAGGACATATTTAACCAAGGGAACGAGGATTAAGGTATATAAAACCAGAGATAATGCACCAAGAACGTCTTCATTGCCATTGACTGGGGCCTTACTAAACATCACACTAAATGTATACAAGGGACTCGTTCCCACATCGCCAAAAACAACTCCAAGAGTCTGAAAGGCCAATAGGATTGCTCTACCCACTGAGACATCCTGCAAAATACACTCAAAATTTAGTTAATTCTGCATCTGTTGTTCAAAATCAAAACCTACTGAGTTTGAGGCATGCTTAAATCCCTGAACAAGGTGCAAAATAGGTAGGCGAGTGCTTTGCTTCCCTTAGTCAATGCTTTAGTTCAGGCACTGAGCCGCTAAGGCTTAAGTCTCATCAGTGATTGCCCAAAGGTTATGTATTGAAGAAGACAGCACTACACAATAGCTATTTCAATATTTCTTTGATGCAAATAATTGTTGTTTATGTTTATTCTTATTTTATTGTATTACATGTACTTTTTATTGTCCTCTTCAATTGCGCCTTTTTTTAATTAATGCCCACACTTTATTTGCTCTTTACACTTAAAATTCCAGCAAAATTTAAAGCTCTTTACGGTTTTCACGTCTAATAATGCCGAGAAGAAGGAACCATTAAGCAAAGCCAAAAGCAAATAAAAGGTGAAGGTTCTCAAATTAAGTATATCCCTGATCAGTGGTTGACGTGGTCAAGAACATAGGTGGTGTTTGCTTCAAAATTTTGAAGAAGAGTTTTTTTCCCAAAAAGAAAAAGATATTATTTGTAAAAAATATTTTTCAACCACAATATCAGGAAAGAAAGAACTTTCAGTTTTTAGGTGGCATTGCTTCAAAATTTTGAAGATGAATGTTTGCACAAAAAAAAAGAACAAGAAATTGTAAAAGAGTTATTTTCAAACAAATGTTGAAAAAGAATAATCAGTTTTTTCCGGAAAAAATTGATATCTGTTATTTGTGCCTGACTTGGTATTGGCTCAAAAAGCAGATTTTGCAAAAAATTATAAAAGAAAATTTCCCGAAGTTGCACCCAACATTTTGAAGCAAATGCCAACTTTAGAAGCTTATAATAACTATATCATTTTATAAATTTGTTTAATAACGGCGGTGTCTGGTCCAACTTTATGCGCATCGAGACTGTTTCTCTGGATACTTGGTACCTTCGGCAGCACAAGTATAAGGTAACTCTGTCCACCAAGGCATGGGCAGACAACATAAATTGGGATTTGAACTTGGTCTCCAAGATTTCACTCACTTCATTGACCGTTAGACCAAACCCTTCCGTGCATCATTCTAAAATATTTGTTATTAGAGCCTAACTAGGCCCATTGTGATTAGCTGGTGTTAGCTTCTTATCTTGTATACAGTACTAGCTCGTAGATTCTTGACCCCATTTGTGCCTTGATTTGAGCCTAGTTTGCTGACAGCAACATTTTTTCTTTTTATAAGATTAGCGGGCAGCAATATTGTCAGACTATTCACTGCAAGATGCTGGCTTTCAGCCATTTCTTCTGCCTGATATATTTAGTCCTCTGCACACAGCTTCAAGTTTGCGGGATAGTCATTTCACGCCTTATTTTTCTACAGTAAAGCCATCAAATGACTTTAGCCTAGTCTCACTCTAGATTGGAAATGTTGTCTCTAACAAGAAGGTACTGAAGTTCTTCTAATTGCTACAAAGTTATTTCAAGTCACTCATGCTAACTGGCAAAGAAGCTATATCAAGCAATGGCTGGAAGTGAACTTGAACAAAGGGCATTAGCTTAGTCAAAAAAAGTGAAACTTCCTGACAAACTAAAACAACACTAAGTGAAAGATTCCCGTGATTAACCGTCACAAAGCAGACAAGATTTTCATTTGATAACGTGAAATGTATTGGCATTGGAGAGCTGTAAAGTGCATGACTAGAAGAGTGCAAAAATTTAGTGGAAGGGAGTGCAAAGTTTCAGTAGCTGAAGGAAATGTCAGCTTTGCAGATTTAACTGAGAACATTGTCATCAATAAATTGGAGGAAGAAGATAAGTGCGTCTCTGATTACTAAGAAAAGAGCTAAGCATGCACCTAGATCCTTTCTGTATATTCAAGTCCTTCTAATCGTCTGTTTATCTACCTCTGGTACATCAGAAGAGCATCAACAGACTCCACATTTCAGTTCATTCTTTGATCTCACAGCAAATAAATTGAATAACAAGTTGATCATGGAAGGAAAGAACAGCAGTACAAAGTAGCACCAGCTGCTGGCTATACTAACAACACAAGTAAAACCAACTTCAACTATCCATTTTTTCACCATTATCAATTCGGAATGACATTGGCTGAAATAGAGTGAATGGATATACATAAATTTATAGCAGATCTCAAATAGTTTACTATTTAAGACATAATTATTGTTGTAATAGTTTAGAAATTAGTAGGACTACTACTAGCAATGCCAATTAAAGAAATTACCGAAAGTTCACTCACCTCAAAGTCGTTCTTTTGAACACCGGGAACTTCAAGAGCTTCGACATCAAACGAATCAATACGAGGACCAGTACGGATCAGTTTCTGCTCCACATTATCCTCATCATCAGACTCCAATTCCATGCCATTGCATGTTGTCGAATCATCATCTCCATCCACCGTATCTCGATCACCACTATCGATATCCAAATCATCCTCGCCCTGAAATACCCACCGTGACTCAATCGATTCCATAGACGTTAATCCGCCATTTTCCCTCTCTAAACCCCCGTCCGTCATCTCAAAATCACTGTCAGGCTTCGATTTCTTCAATCAACGCAAGTGAAAAGTTCCTCCGACGAGTATGTATATTCGTATATGTACGCATTTATTATGTAACATAAAGGCAATAGCATAGAATTGCAGCAGTAGCTTGTAGAGTACGATGATTCGAAACCCTAGGAATTGAGAAGGGTTTGGGTGAGATTTTGAAAGCCAAATATTTCTGCAGCTGTGAGTGAGTCTTTGGTATTTTGCTTTGAATGGATCGAGCCGTAATGGAATACGTGGGTGGCAAGTGGCAATACCCCTTTTACAACAGCCAACGTGACTACCACGGATTTACTTTTAAACGGGCAAAAAAATAATCAAATTTGGGGAGATTTTGATGAGAGATACATTTTTCCGGATAAAAGGCATTTTCTTGCGTTCTTTTTCTATTTATATAGAAAATTGTTTCCACGTTAAATTTATAGTACTAACATTTGATAGTGTAATGAAATGATATGATAGGAAAGTTTCCTAAATACTCCTTCTCCCTCTGCCTTTAATTATTTATTCACTTTTAAATTGACACACTAATTATTATTTTTTTTATATTTTAGCACTATTAATTATGAAGTATATCAATTAAAAATTAGAAAAAGGGTCAAAAATACTCCTCAACTTTGTTTTATTGGTTGACTTGCCCTTATCATTAAAATGAAGTTATTTTTATCCATGTCGTTACTAATTTCACCATTTTTACCCCTCAATTGGATGAAAAACCCAAATCAACTAAAATTACCCAATTTTAAATAAATAACCCAATTTTTTCTTTTAATCTGAACCCGATCCATTTATATCAAATTAGAACCCTAAACCCATCTCTCTAATCTTCTCCATATTCTGTAGTTAAACTCATGCATATTTGTCTTTCCTACTAAAATTGCACCACCATTTTGTAATCATGACACAGGAACCCCACCTGCACTTTCATAACTCAATGTTTAATATTTTCAATTCAACATATCTAATATTTTTTCTTTAAAAAATAAAATCATTTTTTTATATAAATACATCATAATCATCAAATAACATTTCAATATCAGAATGAAGAGAGGTAACATTTCAATCGAATTTAAATATAAGAAACATATAGTATATGGATTACAATTCAACCAACTCAAAAATATAATATCATTCAAAATCAATAACAATACATTATAACCAAGAAAATATATATTTGAGTCTCTCAAGTTATAATATAAATTACTAAGAATATTTTTATTTATTCTTTAATTTAATTATTTATATTTATTTTATTTTATATTTATATTTATATTTAACTCCATTTCAAATTAATTGAATTGTTGAGGTATTTCACACCCTTTAAGAAAAGAAAATTAAGACATAAATTATGTATAACTTTCTACTTTTCCCTTATTAATTATTGTAAAATTTATAATTAAAATAACTAAATATTAATTATAATAACTAATTTCAATACTAGTAAAATTGAAAAAATATTTTAAAAATTAAATAATTAAATTAAATTTAAAAATAAAAAATATATAACAATTCAGTTAATTTGAAAAAATGAAAAATCAACAACTCAGTTAATTTGAAAGGAAGGGAATATAGATTTGCGGAGGAAAGAAGAACTTACAGGGGCAGGTTTCTTGAATCATATGCCAACAAGCTGGTCCATTTGTCACATGCGGAAACTAGAATGGCAGTTTGGTAAAATCGAGAATTGTTTTGGCAAATATATATGTCTCTCGCCACCCATCTTTTTCTTTCAAGAAGGTTCTTGAACGCTCTAAAACCATCTCCCAATTACATTACAAACAGGGTGACGAAACCCTAAACAGATCGAGCGAAGAAGAGAACGCCGGAGAAAATGTCGCACTTCGGGAGAACTGGTCCGCCGGATATCGCTGATACTTATTCTCTCCTCGTCCTCAACATCACTTTCCGTAAGCTTTTCCTCTTTTTCCCCTTGAGTGATTTCCCTCTATTTCTGATTGTTCTTATCTTGTTTGTTTATCGTCTTCTTGTTTCTTTGCTGTAACAGGTACCTCGGCGGATGATCTCTTTCCTCTTTTCGACAAGTATGGGAAGGTTGTGGATATCTTCATTCCCCGGGACAGAAGGTTCTTGAATCTTTCTTTGCCTTTTTGTAGGAAAAGAAATTAAAGAATTGTAAATTCGGTTCAGGATAACTGACTGTAACGTTCTTCCTCGATCAACTAATATCGATCCGGATTTTTTTAGGTTTATTATATTCTCTATGAAACTATCCACTCTGCTCTTTTCATGACGCTTGCCCAAAATAATTAATTTGTATTCGGACTAAATTAATTGTAGTGTCTCACAAAATTGTCAATAGATTTGTTTGTAAATAGATTTAAAAGGTCTTTCCAAAGATGACCTTAACCATTTGTTAGTGCAGTCTTATCCTATAAAGAACAGGAAAAGATGAACAAGTACAAAGTTGTTTTTTCTTAGCCTTTCTTCAATGGACATAAATAATGGATGAGCTTAATTCTCAAAATGTTGTGTTGTGGTGTACTAATATGCCAAAGAATCTTTTACCTTACCCGAGACACAATGGGAACTAAAATTATTTGACCATAGAAGAATTACTTAGTTGTATTTCAAAAGTTCTGTGCAACTCAGGACATGTGCATGTCTGAATGATTTCTAAACTTCCATTGTCACTTATTTATACTTATTTTATTTATTATGTTGGTCTTGTAACAGGACTGGTGAGTCACGTGGGTTTGCGTTTGTTCGTTACAAGTATGCAGAGGAAGCACAAAAGGCTGTAGATAGGCTGGATGGTACTTCACTAACCTTTTTTTTTTCTTCTGAAGTTGTGCTCTGCATATACTGGGAATTATTTTTTTTGCATGGTGTTCTGAAAATCCTGTACTAAGCTCTAGTAGGAGGCTTTTTTAGTTGAGTTAACTAGTCAGGTCATATAACTGAGCAAATGAAAAGCCTAGTTCATACTGATATTAATGTCTCTAGCTTAGATTAATGCCAGCAGACCGTGGTTGCTGGGAGATCGTTGATGATGGGTGGAAAATTTTTGTGAGGGTGAGAAGATAGAAATTTGTCAACTGTTTCATGTGATGTGCAATGTTTAACATGTCAGGTACCTAGGTTTTCACACTTAAATCAGAAGGTGGTGGTGAATCTGAATTGAGAAAATATAATCTCTTAAACTTGAAACTACCTAGGTTCTTACTTTATGCCAGATAATTCTATTCACTTATTTCTGCTTTTGGAATTTCCTATGTCAACCACTCTTCCCTTTTTAGTTGCACCTTAAATAATCTAGTCCTTGGTAAATGTGGCATTGCTTGAAAAAAATTCCGCCCTATAAATTGCAGATCTAATGTTATTTCATATGAAAACCTCAAATCACTTGTCTGACTTGTTGGGATGGATTGGAGTACTACCCTTCCGCCAATCCTGGTAGATTAGGGTTGCCAATTTTTTGGAACTACGACGATCAATCACACACAAATCGACTTCTGAGCATGTAAACCATTCAAACTTGCTTGTTTTCAATAACAGTGGCTGAATTAGTTGGTGGATGCTCATCTTGGGGTGTAGTTAGATAGGTCGGGCTTAATGAGATTGACAGCGATTGATGCTGTTAATAGATAGGGTCCAGTTGGGTTATTTGCTACTTTTTACATGTGAAAAGTAATGTACCTTTTTTATTTCGTATGTTAAATTTCCCACATTCTGAATGTGTACAAGTACCCCCNNNNCCCCCCCCCCCCCCCCCCCCCCAAATCCCTTGTGTTTTTAATTGAGACAAGGTACCTATTAGGTAGCATCTTGGAATTTGTTAATTTTAAACAACTATTATTTGTTAAAAATCACACACTTTGTTGCTCAAAGTGAGGAGACGATGTGTTTAAGGATTTTTTGGTGAAGCCACGTTCTTTATAGAAGTTAGTGCTTCAAAGTTCAAACAATGGGGAACAAAGTGATTCCAGAGAGAGTCAGTTGCTCCGCTAAATCTCATCATTAGCTGCATATTATCTTACCATCTGAAATCTCTATTCAACCTTATTTGTATGTTTTGATTGCATTTTATCTTGTTGAATCTGTTTAGAGATACATATATTAACAAGTCTGTGTATGACTTTTTTGGCAGGAAGAGTGGTTGATGGACGGGAAATGGCTGTTCAATTCGCCAAATATGGGCCAAATGCAGAACGAATGTGAGTAACTGGTTCATTTGCAAGTATATTTTAAGTGTGTGCTTCAAATATTCTATTGTGCATATTCTACTGGAGCCTTGAATGAATTGCATGGTTCTGTCCTCTCTCTTTTTATTACTTTAAAGGACCTTTGTCTTCCTCTAGGATAATTCGACTTTACCCCTTGACGTCTTATTTATGGACTCTCTTAAGTTTCTGATCTCATGCTTTGTTTGATCTCAGTCACCAAGGGAGGATCATTGAGAAAGTTCCTGGAATCAAGGGAAGCTCAAGAAGCAGAAGCCCTCGTAGAAGGTCGCCCTTTCCAACTGTACCTACCATGTTGTTCTTTGAACTTACTGTGTTTTTGTATAGATATTTGCGATGTTATTGATTTTCACCCGCTGATTGTCTTTTCAAACTATTTTGGGCACACTAGGAGCGATAAGATTAGGAATGAGGTTATCCGGGAGAAGGTGGGAGTGGCCTCTGCGGTGGACAAGCTGAGAGAAGCAAGACTGAGATGGTTTGGACATGTGAAGAGACGGTGTGCAGACGCCCTAGTGAGGAGGTGTGAGGGGCTGGTTGTAGAGGGTTTGCAGAGGGGTAGAGGTAGGCCTAAGAAGTATTGGGGAGAGGTGATTAGACAGGATTTGGCTTAGCTTCACATTACCGAGGACATGACTCTAGATAGGAAGGAGTGGAGGTCGCGTATTAAGGTTGAAGGTTAGTAGGGTTAGCGTGTTGTCTTTCCTTGCGAGGGTATGGGTTGTTAGCGTTTGTAGTAGTCCTAGCCTTGCAGTTGCAGTTCTTGTATGTGATACCTATAGCCTTATGTTGTTTACTGCGTTTCACTTCTCACATTATTTTATTGATGTTATTGTCTCCTTTGTTGATTATATACTCTACCCTCCCCAGACCCCACCTAGTGGGATTTCACTGGGTATGTTGTTGTTGTTGTTGACTACTTCAGTTGACATGCCAGGTCTTATAGGATAGGACAATTACAAAATATAAGGTCAATGTGTTACTAACTCAAGTGGATGGGCTTTGTTAGTATTAGCCAGCTACTTCTCTTTGCTTTTGTTTCTAATATATAATTCTCTTAATATAAGTATATAGGAAAAGACAAAAGTAAATGAGGCTAAAATTATATCCAGATGTTCAGTTACTTGCATGGGGAACGGGAAGACAACTATGCTTTAAGCAGGCACAATCTACTACATCATTTAGGTTGACTAGAATGCACAGGTCAATATGTGAGAGCGATAAATTGGTGACTGGACAATTGGCACTATCTGGATCTGATTTAGTTTTTCAATGGACAGAGGAAGGACTGAAGTTGTTGGGGGGACCCTTCGGGGTGGCCCAGTGGTTTGGGCTTGGGACTTCCATGTTGGAGGTCTCAAGTTCGAAACCCCTTGCCAGCGAATGCAAGGGGTTTGCC
The DNA here is from genome assembly GCF_019186545.1 of Solanum stenotomum. Taxonomy (NCBI): domain Eukaryota; kingdom Viridiplantae; phylum Streptophyta; class Magnoliopsida; order Solanales; family Solanaceae; genus Solanum; species Solanum stenotomum. Next base: position 6,680,395 of record NC_064282.1, read on the forward strand.
TTTTGGGTCGAGCTCGTCGGACTGGGCTTGCCTAGTGCGGGTTACCTCTCCTATGTGGTTTGCGATAGGAGCGGGGGTTTTACCCTGTGCGCACCCAAAGGGTAGCGGCTGTGGGTTTCGGGGGGGGATTATTAATACGTCTTTTCACAAACTGCATTTGGTAGTGACCTAGTGTTGGTTTGTGTTTAATTTATGTTTAGGTTTCCTAGTTATGGTATAACTCCTTGCATAAACTGAATTTGCAGAAAGTGGTCATGCATCTGGTTAAATTGGAGTTGTCCAAGTGGGTCTGACATGTAGCAAGTTAATTTTATTACTATTAGACAGTTATTATTCTAATTTCTTTGCTAATTCGTGGCTGTATTCTATGGTTAGCTCATCTTTTCAACCCTTTGGTGGTTGAAGATCTCAGTGACGAGCAAGAGGAAGATAATGGAGGGGAAGATGAACCTTTCCTAGGAAAAAAACTAGGCAAAGAGAAAAGTGGAATATATATTACTTCATATGAGATTTTATGAAAATTCCTGAATTCAGGATATTGTGATTCTCTGTCATTCTGAGTATGACAGTGCTTGACTTTTTTTTGAGAATGTTAACAGATAATCTATATATCCTCAGGTATTCTACATCAAAATATGTAGTCCCCCTTCAAAAGTATAATAGCTTACAGCTTGATCATCTATCTGTTGTTCCTATGACTAGTCTAAAGCGTCAAAAATATCTTCTGTTTGAGCTATTAATTTCTGTTCACACCAAAAATAAACAGAGCTAAACAATTCATTTTGAACTCCTGGCTCTGCTTGTCTTCAAAACATTCCTATTCCTTTCTTTCCACACTGTCCACGAAATGCATGTAGGGACAATATTCCATCTAAACAGTGCTTGGCTTCTGTTCCTTCCTCCCTGCTTTAGCGTTCTTGGAAGTGTAATGTGTACTGTCAATTAGTTTTTGTGATAAAATTGACCACAAATTATATGAATAATTTGCATGTCTTAATAAGAAGTAGCAACAGCGGGAATAATCATACCAAGTATTTTATATTGGTGGTGTGCTGCAGTATTTTATTTTCAACAATTTTTATGAAATTAGCTTGAAGTAAAACCTTTTAAGATGTTCTTCTCCTGTTTGGTTATCACATGCATTTTTCCTCAAGCTGTTTCTACCTCTATCTTCATTTGGTATCTATCACCTATTCGGGGGGAAAAGGTGTCTAAGAGCTGAGGTGTTTCTGGCGGAGCAGATGCATAAAAGTCATATGGACCATGTGGAAAGTAAGAAAGTCTAGATATAGAAGTCAAATAACATTTAAGATTCGACAGTTCACTCTGCTTATTTTTTCATTTGCATCTTTTTTACATCTTTAAACATATTTTTATTGTTCATAAGTTGTATAGTCCATGGAAGACTTCTATGAGAATGCTATTAGGTGATACTAATGTTGTTGTGTTATATGATTATAAAATACCTTACTTCGAGTAGTGAAGGAAACCGTGTGATGCTCACAAAACACAATTTACTTGGTAGAAGGAAAAAAACCCATTTCTACACTTATCAAGTGCCTGACCTGCATATCTGGTGAAGCTAGAAGTGTGCTGATTGTTATTTCGTATAGTTTTGCCTGGAGTCTGAGCTTATGAGCTCAAAATGCGAGCTGCATACTGTGTTGCTAAGATAACACACATGGAAAACTGTTTTAGGGAAAGCTGTCTGTAGATTATGTCCAGATGGTCTCTTAGTTGCGGAAATAATCTTGGTCCAATAATGACCAACAGCTTTCTTCATTTAGTGTACATCTGGTGATTGATCTTGGGTTGATGAGTTGGTTTTCACCTTCAACAGATACCGTGATGACTATCATAGAGATAGAGAATACAGGAGAAGTAGGAGCAGAAGCGTTGATCGCTATGAGCGGGATAGATATCGGCAGAGAGAGCGGGACTATCGCCATCGGTCCAGGAGCCGCAGCTTAAGTCCAGACTATGATCGAGATCGTGGCAGGGGACGTGACAGAAAACATCATAGGCGGAGCCCATCAGTTGACAGGTTTTCACTTGATCTATTATATATGATGTGCATTGTCTTGTGTTTGCATTATATCAGGCAGTTATTGTGAAATTTATTGCAGTGCCTCCCCAGCTCGGCGTAGCCCCAGTCCTCACAGGAAAGAGTCTCCTCGTAGAAGCTTATCACCTACAAAAGGAAGTCCTGAGAGGCGTGTTCGCAATGAACGCTCTCCAACTCCTCGAAGTCGCTCCCCTCCAGGTCGAGAAATGGATTCACGAAGCCCTTCTCCTCGTGTTGATGAGGTGATAACATGAGCTTTGGTCTGATGGATCCTATTTTTCTGATTAAATCTATTTGTTAGGTCATTTATGCTCTTTGTCCCCCAAATTTTCAGGATTAATTTTCTGGTGGGCATAATATGAGAACAAGCAGACAAGTGCATCAACAACTTTAGCTTTCTTCTGAATGTGTTGAAACACAAAATGTGATGCAATTTCTAGGCAGAATATTTAGCTGACATTTTGGTAGGACTGGTCTCCTGGTGTTAAATGTTTCTGTACTCTATGTACTGCATGCCTTTGCTATCTTTAAGTTTTCAATGTTATGGTACTAGGTTGTGAACTTAAAATGAGTCGTGATACTGAAACTATATTGATGGATTCCTCATAGAACACTTTGCAGTATGCTTACAACTGTTGCTTCTCTATATTCCTTCGTACTGCTGCACTTCTCACTATAAGACAAAGTATGCTTCGTATGGATGTACTAACTTTGTAACCAAACTCGTGCTGGGTTTTATAGTTATGATCGAGAGAAGGTTGGTGAGGTTGATATCAGATGATGATGATGGTGATATGGCTGCCAACCCTCATAATTATAGTTAGTTCGTGAAATTTAAGGAGGCTGATTGGTAGATTATGTGTTGATTGACAGTGCTGATGGTTGCTGCTGTTGATATGTAGCTTCTGATGCTGTTTGTAGTTAAGTGTATTTGCAATGCATGAACAGCAGATGCTGGCTGGAGATTTTCTCTGTGCACCTGTGTATAATATATTGGGTAAGCCTTTTTCTCCGGTCAAGAGCTCACAAGTCTCATCATGTTTTCATCCATAGAAATGGAGCTCATCACATTCTTATATTAAATATAAAAATAAACTTCATCCAAGGATTAGTTTTCCCAAAGAATGTTACTTCTCTTTCTAGCTTGTGCTTTCCTTTCTTTTTTGGGTAGTCTTTTGCGAAGTTTGGTGCTTATAAATTGTCTCTAAAAAGGGATGGGATGCAACTGGTTATGCAGGATGGACAGAGGATGAATCTACCTCTGTACCTGATGTTGCTAGTGAGATGTCCCCATTGGCAAAGCTGATGCTAGTTGTCGTACATGCTGGCCCCTTAGAAGGGTGAACATCTCATGTGGTCTTTTGCCCCCAACGTGCATAACAGATGAGAATTATGATATCCTAACCAGCCAGATGATCATGTCTTCTTGTGATACTTTTGTTGATATTTTCTTGTTCGTGGATCCTGATTGTAGCTGAATGAAAGGCTGGTTCATTGTCCGTTCGAACATCCTTTTAGCTTCTGGGTGCCCCTGATCTTCCAGAACATCACTTGATCTGATGTTATCCTTTATGTAGCTGATGGTCTCCTTGGTGATTCAGCTTCAGTGCATTTTTTCGGTGTTTGTGTTGTTTAGTGTTTTTAATCCCCATGGCTGTACCATCAAGGTTATTATAGATTCTGTTTTTAAACCTTAAAAACCAATGACCTTGTTGGTTGAATCCCCAACTATTCCCTTTGGTCTAATAGGCTGTGGGGGTCTCTGGGATAGTTAATATAAATGAGGTTGGTACTACCTATTTGTATCGAAGGCTTAGTATATTACAGGATAAATCACAGGTGTCTTGTGCATCTCAATGTTTGTCCTATTAGTAATATACACAATAGGCACAGTGACTGGGCATTGCTCAAGGTAAAAGTTGTGGTTGACTTTTACAATTGTTTGTAGTGCTGTAAAATATTGGTCATAAGGATCAAGGAGTGGATTTTGTCTGCCGATTCTATGCAGCATCCATCTCTGTTAGTAGTGTTTACCATTGTGCAGTTTGACCGTGTTTAGCCATGCTTCTGTTTCCTGCAGTTAAATGTTTATTTGTGTGCACCTCGTTTTGTTCTATAATTTTAGGTTGATTTGACATCTGACAGACAATTGGTTGAATGGCGCTCATATTGGGCAAGGTATGAGTCCCGGATTTTTGGAGAAAGCCATCTCCACGAGGAAAATGGTCTGTTGATTATGTATCTCTTTGGGGTCTCTGTGCTTTTCAATAAGTTCATCTACTTTAATTGACCTTCCGACATGGTTTTCTGCCTTCCAATACTCGAATAAAGCAAATATTATATTTATATTTCCTCGAGTAATATTTCTCGTTAGCTATTAACTTATGTTGGGCCTTACAGCTTAAATTTTGTGGAAATCAAATCGGATGATCACCTTTTGGACTGCTTGTTTGTGGTATTTGGTGACCATTTGGAAAGTAGTGGAAAATGATCATATTTCAATACAATTTGAATTAAAATACCATATAACACAAATGGAGCAAGTGAGATCTAACTAGTTTTCCTGGAGTTGGCATGCGGTGCTTGAATTTATCTTTATTAAGCTTTGAATTTTAACGTATTGCTCTCTTATTTCTGGATAAAGGAAAGAATCTAAACATTAAATATTTCAGAACAGTGGAATACCATTTATCGGGGGTCTCCAAATGACAGCTATTTGCCCATTTCCCCCCTAAATTGTTTGGTACAGAATGTATAATGCACCAACTTGTATTTTAGTGTGATTTTCTTTATAATTGAATGAGAGTGTTAACGAATTTAGCGTTGAAGTGGAAGTAGTCGTCATCCTATTATGATATTTAGGAGGCCAGCAATTAGGCATCCTAGTTAACTTGTATTTTAGTGTGATTTTCTTTATAATTGAATGTTAACAGATTTAGCGTTGAAGTGGAAGTATTCGTCATCCTATCTATGATAATTTAGAAGGCCAGCAACTAGGCATCCTAATTCCTAGTTATAGACTTGCTGCAGAAGTCTGGGATTTGTCATTTCACTATTATGATATTCCCTTCGTCTCTATTTACTTGTTTAATATTTCCTAATTTGAGGCCCTTTTTTACTTGTCATCTTTTCACAAGAAAAAACAATTTATTTATTTCTATTATACTATCAATTTGAGTTGATGTCTTTGAAAAATGTAGTAAGTAAATATATTTGGGAACTTATTAATTAATAAGGGTAAAATAGTGAATTCACTATACCAATCAACATATTTTTAATAAGTTGTGCCAAGTCAAAATTTGACAAGTAAAAAGGGATAGATGGTGTAATTTAGAAGGCCAGCAAGCATAAACTGTCTGTTAGCAAGAAAAAGGGTAATTATGATATGATATGGATTAGTAGTGTCGAGACTTATCTTCAAGACCTAACGTTGCTCTTAACTGCAAAATTATTTACGAGCTGTATAAATTATTGTGAGAAGTTTTAAGGGCGATTGAGTATAAATTTGTCTAATGCTTTTGATGATTTGGATACTCTCCATCATGCTTTAATACTAATGGACTGCACCACATCAGATATGTGAGATCTCAAAATTATACAGTTGTCACATACTTTCTATTTGCGTCGTTCAATATTTTGATCAAGGCGGATGGGTGACTCGTATTACTGTTTGTCACAATAATTCGGCTTTGATTTCCAAAATCCACAAGAGAGGATTTGGTAGAGGAGAAAATAACGAATTGAATATTATGTATGCTATCACAGTAAATTACATAATAACACGCCATTTATATTCTAAGAATTGATATTGAAGCCATAAATACGAATGAGGATCCTAAGACAGCCCTAATGACAGGATTGAATCTTCGAGCCATGATCTTCAGTTCACTTTTCTACGTGGCAGAGGTTCAAGTAAACGATATCCTAACACATATTTGGTTGTCAGTTGTGGTACTGCTATTGTACCATTGAATGAAGAAAAGAAGCAGAACATAAAAAGTTGGAAACAGCAGAAATACCGAAATATCCTACTTTCTCGTACAGCATTAGAAACCAAAATCTTGTTTAATATACAACGAATTGGTACAAGATGACATGGTAATTACAATCATCATAGATCCTTCTTACTCATTCATCGGAAGAATGGGAGCCTTTGCCTCCAAGTGTCTGAATTATGGCCTCTAGAAGTTTGATTTCCTTATCCCGCTTGGATATCTCTTCTTGCTTTGCACGCAGCTCTTCCATGTGCAGCTCAAATACTCCTGCAACCACAGAGGAACACGTAAGTGCAAATCCATTTGGTGAGTACATGGCTGGAAATGACAAGACCCAATTCTCTGATAACTCCAGATGACTGATTGTGTATTATAATGTTCACTCTTGTTTTACAACCGAACGAAACCAATTAGGTTTAAGACAGATAAGACATACTTGTGGTATTTTCAAGCTCTCTTGTAACCTCTTGTGCACGTAGTTCAGCAGCCCTCTGAGCTGCCTCAGCCTGTCTTTTCTCAGTCCGTGCATGAGCAGCAGCAGAAATAGCATTATCTAATTCTCGCTCTAAAGTCTGAACTCTTTGTTCAAGAACCTGTAGCCATAGAATAATCATTACTTTAATAAATAGTGGCAGCAAGAATACAACAACATTTACGCCTTGTCCCAAACAAGATGAATTTTCAATGTTTCTCCATTTAAACTCATCTCAAGCTAATATTATATAAAATCAACACAATTGCTAAAAGTTATTTTTTTTTGGTAGAAATTTTCCATTAGCATATATATCTCGGGTGGGCTAAGAGAATCCTACAAAGCATACAACCTAAAGTAACGGTACTAATATACCCTAGCATATTTTCAACTAAATGGTATCACCTATATAATAATTTTCTTCCATACCCACTTGTGAGGACTATAGAGGGTATGGTGTATGTTGTTGCATTGTGCTCTATCTTTCTCTAAGCCTGCATGGATTTCAGGAGCTTGTAAATCCTTAAAGACAACTTCCCTTCACTTGATTTTAGGTTCGTATCGTCTCTTTTAATACCTCCACTCTCCATGTTTCACACCTATGAACAGATGCATCTAGAGGTTGACATAGGATATGACCAAACAGTCTCAAACGGCTTTCTCTTATTTATCCTTGATGTGTGTTGCTGGCACTACCAAGCAAATGTGGACACTTTTAGTCGTATCTGATCTTATATTACTGCACACTCATTTTAGCATCCACAAAATCTTCATTGGCACTCATCTTCCACCCCGTGCAATTATCAGCAATGCCTGAGCTTCTATGAGGTCCAACAAGCTGGTTGGCCTCGGTCCTCATTGAATCCCTCTCCTCATTCTACAATAATAGTTCCTTTGCTTTTGCTGTAATTTTCACAGAAATAGTTCCAAGGTAAACTCACTATTGTGCTTGCTTTTATATCTAATAAGATGCGGCCTGCTGATCTATCCTTCTTTTCTTCACCGACTTTAAACTTTTCCTATTCAACTTCATTGCATCTCTCTTTCAGTTTCCGGAGACATTACTTCGAGATCAAAGCTGGAACTAACACTTGCAGGTAATTTAACTCAATAAGCTTTTTTTCTCATTTAAATAGGTGACAGTTTGCCTCTCTTATCTTTGTTCTTGCATGAAATTGTTGCTTCCTCTTATTTTGTTCATTTACGCTGAAATCAAAGCTACAGCTTAGGTGGTATCCAACTATCTATTCAAATTCAACTTGGGGACCCAAGTTATCCAAATGTTTCTGCTCCTCTTGTGTCCACATTTTGGCTTATATTAAAGTCACAGTTGCAGTTGTCAATTTAGGACACTAGGATGCCTTGGGTAGTTGCAGACACCATCTGGAGCTAGTGGAGATAAAAGGATTTTTGAAGTCTCCTCAGACATTAAACAAAAGATTATCGGGTCATTTTCCTTTTAAGCACCGAATCTTTATAACATGTTTGCTCACGGTTTCCATAATGTCTAGACTTGATATTTACACACTACTCAGTGGGACTTCTGATGTGGTAGGCTAACACATTTCTATAGATAATGCAACTTGCATTAAAATAAGATTTGGCTAGTGAAGGGGAGTTTAAAATCAAGATCTAAAAGTTCTTAAGAGTTTTGTACTGAGCTTTCTTCAACCTTTTAGTTAGTGTCTCAGTGATCTGATTTAGTGCTCAAGTTGCTCTATGTTTCTTGTGTTCAGTTTAGCTCAACATAAGATTCCTCCCTTTCTCTACTGGACAACAGCTCACTAGTACAAAAAAACAAAAACAGCAGCCAATTCCTCTAGCAAAAGAGTTGATGTTGATCTAACAGCACGATGTAGACATCTGCTCAGCTTGATTTCCAAGCTAACTCATTACGATGACACTTTAATTCCAACCAACATACTCCTACATATATGCATTATATTATCAAAAGGATATGAGAGAAACAAGTCAAAACCTTTAGAAAATAAAACATAAAAGAGGACTCCTCACATAGGATATTAGGCTACACTAAATCAGGAATTTTCCTAGTTAGCCTAGCCTTGAATAATGAACTAGACATGTGTAACATTTAAATTAGAGGAGTTCTCTCCATTAAAAACTACATAAAATTTGGTAAGCACCTGTTTCTCTTTTCGGTATGTCCTTCTCTGCTTATATCTACATGTTAACTTTCTGTACTTCATAAACACAAACAATGTTTTTCAGCTAAGCACCTACTCTTCTCTTGCATCGTTCTCCTTTTTCTTTTGTTCTTCTCCATCTCTATACTTAAGTCTGCTATAACAAAAGTTTTCCCTGCAGTTCTTCTCTGAATTAAAACGAATCTAAACTAGTTCTATAAGATTAGAATATATGGCTTGCTGCATCAGACTCTTTTATGTCTAATTAAAACAATTGTGGAGGGCATCCCACAATTGACTATCAGTAGATAACAATTTTCATGCACCAATAACAGAACAAACTAGTGTTATATGCGAGATTGAGAGCACATTGATTTTCAGTTTCATTCACCATTAAGGCATTAACAGATTGCCTTTTCCAACTGATCAAACTCACATTGACAGTATTACATCCAGAAAACAAAATCAACCAATTAGACAGAACAATTCACCATCTCAGTACAAAACTCAGCTAGTCAGATATAAACAAGTAATCAAAATTAAGTTAATTGTATTGATGAACCTTAATAGTACGGGCTTGTTCGGAGGTGAGAGAGGCTTTGGCAAAAGTGTCGTCGTCGACGAACACTGCTTTCTTCACAAGTAGCTTTTGGAGTGAGTCCAGATTGGATGTCATCTCCGATAGATTTCCGATCGCAGCGCTCCATCTCTCACTCCCCCCTTTCCCCTTCTCCTCCATTTCCCCTCTTTCTCTCCGAACCGGGGCCGGATCCTTGAGTATATCACAGTTGACCCGCCAGTTCAAGCAACTTCCTCTTTGGTCCCTTGAGTTTGTTTTACTATAGATTGATCCACAAGTCCAATTTGTTGACATTAGGCGACCAACATGTTTTCTGAAAAAAAAGAAAAGAAGGTTATTTCTGGAAATATCAAAAACATATTTTCTTATTAGAAGGATAATAAAATCATTTGTCTCACTTAATCATATTTTTCCCCAAGAATTCATTTGAAGTGGAGTTGTAGTTGATAACATTTAGAATGCATTAATTAAGATGAAAAGTGTTCTCTAAAATAAATGCTAATATTATTGTGTTTATTTCAATCATTTGAAATGTTTTTTCTTTTCATAATTACTCTTATTTTGTTTTACTTAGCATCGTTATTTAAAAAAATATATATTTTATTTTACTTATTCAATTAAGCAAATTAAAAAAATAGAAAAAGAAAATCATACTATTTTAATACTTAAATAACTACAAATAGTATAGTCAAATCTAGAACTATTAAGCATCAGTAATAAGGTTAGTTTCATAAAATATACTTCTAATTTTTATTTTATTTTTAAAATGTGACAAATCAATATGAGTCAAGTAATATAGAACAAAAGAAGTAATAAAAAGGTAGAAAATGCTTAATTAAAACAATTTAATATATATCATGTGCTAAACACACCTATATTGAACAAAAAAGAAGAAGAGGGGTTTTAAATCTAATTTTATTTAATTCTTGCAAATTCAAATCGATAAAATTGATCTTTGTTGTGTTTGATATATAAGAAACGATAAGGTTCAATTAATATCTTTTTGATAAAATAGTAATACCAACAATATCTAAGTACATATGTACAAATTTGTACTCTCTTAGTTTTTTTTTTTTACACATTTTAGAAAATCATAATTAAAACGAGTAGTTTTACTTGTTTATCTTTATCCACTCATTTGAAAAGGAATTTTTTGAAACTTTTTAACTTGTTTTAGCCTTTTAAAAAACATCAACTATAGGAATAAAATAGAAAATTTTAATTAATTTATTTTAATTAGACAAATTAATATATCATTTAAAATAATTATTCATAATTAGGTGGACAGTAAATATGAACGTACGAGTACAACTAATCACTTTTATTTTGCTTTAGATTTTATATTAATCGTGGATTTACCGGCCAAACTCACAAGGATTGACTAGCCAATTATAGAAATACTATTTGCATTCACATAAATTTATCTATAATTATACAAGTACATGCAAACTTCGATCCCTATCCACATATTTTCTTAATAGTACTTTTTCAATTAATGAAATAATATTTTTATATTTGCACAAGCCTGCCTTCACTTTTTTAGACGAGATCACATGTAGCGAGTAAATATTATAATATGCTTTTTTATTGATTTAGGGCTCAAAGAAGCCAAATTCAATCCAGACAAGGAGACTTACTTTTTTTAAGATTGATTCGTTCTATTCAAATTTAGCTATGAAAATAATAAAAAAAAAGTTTTTAGATCATAACATGTAACATGAAAGCATCACTCACTTTGTAGTATTTTTGCATAGCTATTCGCCTAAAAAAATATTTCATTCTATAATATTGTCAGACAAGATAAATATTTGCCCGCTTATGAAATTAGCAAAATAAGTGGAGGCGGATATATAGCATATGGTTAAATGGATTAAATTGAACTCAGTTTTTTTTTATAAAGCATAACTATATAGGCAGAAATTATTTAAAAAAATTAACAAATTTTAATAGATAAATCAATTATTTTAAAAGTATAAAGGATCAAGTGATCAACAGAAACCATAAAAAAATTGAATCACTGAATTAAAATTATAAATCCACCCCTAAAAATAAATCATCCTAATATATACCTCCACATCCCTGCTCAAATTACTACGAACAAATTAGGATGTGTGTGTGCATTTTTTTCTTTCATAATTGGTCGATGTGTGTATATTGATTTTTTTTCATACTCACTTTGTCCCTAATTACTTGTTCACTTTTGAATTACACACCTATTAAGAAAACAATAATTGACATAGTGAGTTTACCATTTTACCCCTATTAATTATGGAGTGGGTGAATTAAAAATTTAAGATTTTCAAAAAGTTTTATTTTTTTCAAAGTAGAGTAATTAATTGAGGGTATAATAGGTAAAAAAAAATTGTTGTTTCTTAATTTATCAAAACAGACAAGTAATTAGGGACAACTAAAAAATAAAAAATGGACAAATAATTAAGGACAGATGGAATAATAAACAAACAAGAGTAGTAATTAAGGGTTTAATTGGACAATTACTAGGTCCAGGAATGATTGGATTTCTCCTGGGTTTTTTTCTTTTACCTTTTCCTTTTTTTTTGAGTTTTTAGAAATTGCTTGCCAAGAGAACAACTAGTTTAAGCTTAGAGTGTTGGAAATACAACTACTTAATCTAGAAATCTCACGTCTAGGATTAGAGAAATCAAGGATTATATTGATGAAAATAATGTTGAGTTACAACCTCCTTATATAAGGAGAGAATTGTAGAGTCCTAAGTTAAATATACTTAGAGTCCTACTACAATACCTATTACTACTACTATAATAATAATAATGCAATTATAAATAATCTAATCCTAGTCATAATATAATCCTAATCATAATATAATTCTAGTCGTAATATAATCCTAATTAATATAAGTTGTCTAATCCCAGTGTGATTCTAATTCTATAGTAGTGTTGTAAACTCGTCAGTCAGCTTCGTTGAACCTGTTCCTTTGACATGTTCCAATCGTCAGCTTCCTTCTCTATCAACACTTGCTGCAGACACGTCATTCAGCTTCGTTGGACATGTTCCAATCGTCAGCTTCCTTCTTCTTCAACACTTAAAAGTGATATAATTGATATATTTAGTAGAATTTCAACATTGCAGAAATCAGCTATTTTCAAATTACGATATTTTGAACATTATAAAAAGAACGATCCTTCATCTTTTTCATACATTGATGATAAAACAAAAATACTAAAAATATTTAATTTAATACATAAGCTCAAATTTATACAACTAATTAACTAATCACCACTTTATTGCTTAAAAATTAAGATTAATCGTGAGTTAACCCGCCAAACTCACAAGGATTGACTGACCAATTATAGCAATACTATATGCATCCACAATATTTATCTATAAATACACATAGTAGATACCAATTTAGTTTCGATCCCCATCCATACATTTTCTATCTAATTAACATGTTCAATAAATTAAACGATTTATATATTTGCACAAGCCCTGGCTTCACTTTTTCAGCTAATGCCAATTTAGTTTTGATCCCCATCCATACATTTTCTATCTAATTAACATGTTCAATAAGTGAAATGATTTATATATTTGCACAAGCCTTGACTTCACTTTTTCAGCCAAGGTCACATGTAGCGACATCACAATATTGTAATTATGATGTCATAGATCAATTTATTTGCAATTTTATAGAATATTTGTCAGTTCTACCAATAATAAAACATGCATGAATAACTGTGTTCATCAAAACTGAAACAGATAAAAATGAATTACCTTATGTTTTTGTCCCTAATGTCACGGACTTAGAGTTTTCATTAACGCTCCGTGCGGCTCTTGACAACTTACTCACTATCTTTCAAGATCTTGTAAGCTCAAGAAAGCTCTTAATGCTAAGATCGCTAAGAGAATGAAAGGAAAGACTTAGAAAGATCAAAAGAGAGCTTTTGAAGAAGGCTTTTTGTATTGCATTGGAAGGTTTCGTTACAACTTGAGTGATGCCTTGCAAATGGTTGACACCTCTATTTATACTACCAACTAAGGGCTAAAGTGTAAATTAAAATTACTTTACAAGTCCCTAAGATATTTACACAAAGGTCCCTTTCTAGAGAAATCTACATGGTCTAGGACCTTCCATGGCCTACTTGAGAAATCTAAATGTTTCTAGAGTTCTCTGCAAGCCTCTCCTCAACTCTAGAACGTTCTGCCCCTTTCCAGCTGCGAAATTGGGCTGTCAAAATGGCGGGACGTCACATGCTCCCCCACCTAATGATGCGACGACTGCGGCGCATTGCTGCATAAACTCCAGGACTTGGTCTTTGAATTGCCACAAGTCTTCATATTTCTCATATGTGGCCTCATCCGGGGATTGTCCCTTCCAATGCACAAGGAACATGGCGCTGGCTTGTTGACCCTGCTTCTGTTTGGCTTGATAGTCTATGATAGCTTCAATCTCCCGGTCATACGAGGCGGTGACAGTAATGGGGGCTCGTCGTGATTGGTTCCGGCTAGTGTCTTCCTTGTCCTCATGGTACGGCTTGAGGATGTTTGCGTGAAACACCGAATGGATTTTAAAGTGTGGAGGAAACTCCACCTTATATGAGATCTTGCCTACATTGGCAACGATCCTGAACGGACCATCATATTTCCGTACTAAGTTTTGATGAACACCCCTTAGTGCCTTGAACTGTCTTGGATTGAATTTCACCAAGACCATGTCGCCTTCTTTGTAATCTGTGGGACGTCGTCCACGGTCGGCAAACTTCTTCATCTTGTTTGTTTCCTTGTCCAAGTAGGACTTGGCAGTGTCAAGTTGCTCTTCCCATCCCTTGGCAAGATGGTAAGCACCCAAACTCTTCCCTTCAAAAGCAGCCGGTAAAGAATGCGGAGTTTGGGGCTATTGGCCTGTCGCCAATTCAAACGGTGTGCTCCCGGTGGACTCACTCCTTTTCAAATTATATGAAAAATACGTTATATCTAGGAGTCTGGCCCAATCCTTTTAGTGCGCATTGACATAGTGCCTCAGATAGCACTCCAACAAGGTGTTGACGCGTTCGGTCTGGCCGTCGGTATACAGGTGTAAACTTGTGGAGAAATGAAGTTTTGTACCAAGTATCTCGAACAACTCCCTCCAAAAGTTTCCAGTAAAGCGGGGGTCTCGGTCGCTAATGATATGTCTTAGCAGCCCCCAATATTTCACCACATTCTTGAAGAATAATCGAGCGGCCTCATTTGTGGTGCATCCCGCTATGGCGGGTATGAAGGCAGCATACTTTGAGAACTTGTCCACCACGACTATGATAGTTCTATACCCGTCGGACTTAGGTAGGGAAGTGATAAAGTCCATGGTCACATTTTCCCACGGGTGTTCCGATACGGGTAATGGCTCTAGTATTCCTCTCGGATGCTTTGCTCCACCTTGTCTTGTTGGCACACAAGACAAGTTTACACATAACACTCGATATCGTCCCGTATGCATGGCCAAAAATATATAGCCTTGATCGGCGCCCTCGTTCGTCGTTGCCCTGGATGCCCGGCCCACGGTGTGCGTGGCTTTCCTTAATGATTCGCCGCCTGATGGACCCGAACTTGGGTACATAGACCCTTCGACCCATCGTGAGCAAAATGTCATCTTCCACTCAAAAACGCCTAGTTTTGCCTTGGGCAGCTAACTCCATCAGCTTCTTGGCCTCAGGATCATATTGCATGTCATCTTTGATTGCATCTTGAATATCACAATGGGTTGTCGTGATGGCAGGAAGTTCGGCCTTCCTACTTAGCGCATCGGCCACGACGTTGCCTCTTCCTGGCATGTAATCCAAGACGTAGTCGAACTCAGCTAGAAAATCCTGCCACCTAGCTTGTTTGGGGGTGATCTTCTTCTGCGATTGAAAGTAGCTAGTGGCCACGTAGTCCGTCTTAACCACGAACTTGGAGCCTAACAGGTAGTGTCTCCATGTGCGCAGGCAATGTACGATGGTTGTCATTTCTTTCTCCTGTATCGTGTAGCGTCGTTCGGTCTCGTTCAACATGCGGCTCTCAAATGCTATTGGGTGTCGATCCTGCATCAAGACTCCCCCAATGGCAAAGTCCGAAGAATCCTTATGCACTTTGAAGGTTCTTGAAAAGCCAGGCAGCGTCAAGATCGGCTCTTCTGTTACCGCGGCCTTGAGGCCTTCAAATGCTTACTGGCACTCCTCGCTCAAAACCCATGGCTTATTTTTCTTCAACAACTCGGTTAGTGGAGCGGCCTTCGCAGAGTAGGCACTTATGAACCTGCAATAATAATTCGCAAGTCCAAGGAATGATCGTAGCTCGGTCACTTTGGTGGGCGCCTCCCACTCCTGGATCGTCCGAATCTTAGCCTCGTCCATTCTTAGTTCGCCCTGGCTGATGATATGGCCCAAAAAGTGCACCTTATGTTGGGCAAACTCACACTTCTCTCGCTTGATGTAAAACTGGTTCTCCCGCAAGACTTGGAAGACTTTCCTCAGATGCTCCACATGCTCCTCCAAGGTGTTGTTATAGATGACTATGTCATATAGGTAGACCACCACGAACTGATCCAAGTAGGGATGAAATATTTTGTCAATTAGCGTGCAAAATGTAGCGGGTGCGTTGGTTAAGCCGAAGGGCATCACCAAGCACTCGTAAGCTCCATACCTCGTCACGCACGCCGTCTTCGGTTCATCACTCTCCGCAATACGCACTTGGTAGTAGCCTTTTTGGAGATCCACCTTGGTGAAGTATTTCACCTGCCCAAGCCTGTCAAACAAATCTGCAATGAGCGGGATATGATCCTTGTTCTTAATAATTACCTTATTGAGCGCCCGATAGTCGATGCACAAGTGTAAGAATCCATCTTTCTTCTTCTGGAACAGTACCGTCGCGCCATAAGGTGCCTTGGATGGACAGATGTGATCGGCCTCGAGGAGTTTCTTCAACTGCTTCCTCAGCTCCTCTAATTCGGGTGGAGCCATGCGGTAAGGTGCATGCGCAGGTAGCTTGGCTCCAACCTCCAATTCTATCTTGTGATCTACCTCGCGCCTCGGAGGTAAAGTCTTCGGCAGCTCGTCTGGCATCACGTCCTTGTTTTCTTCAAGGATCTTTTATATGATCGGTGGAAATAACTCCTTGGCACCATTGTCTTCTTCCAAACTTGCAATGGTGGCTAAAAACGTTGGCTCCCCTTTCTTCAGGCCCTTCACAAGCTGCATGGCCGACAAGTGGGTGCGTCCTTCCTTTTTTGGCACCTTAACTAAAGGTACCATGCACAACCCTTTCCGCTTCATGACCATGAGTCGTTGGAGGTAGGGGTCGATCATGGTATGGCAGCGCTGGAAGAACTCTTGCCCAAGAATAATGTCAAAGATATCTAAAGGAGCGACGGTGAAATTTGTCTTACCTTGCCACTTTCCTAACGTGATTCTCACTCTTTGGGCGACTCCGCACACGGGGGTCGGTGGTGCATTGACCATCTTTAGGCGGGTGTTGCTTGGAATATAATTCAGCCCTAACCTCTCTGTCGCCGTCTTGGTCATGATGTTTGTTTCTGTCTGGAGTCCACCATGGCACGAGTTGTTTATCCATTAATGGAGATGTCTACATACTGCGTACTGAAGTCTCCTAGATTCTCTGTCTGTTTGACTATAGCCCCGCATAGTCCAACCATGCCTAACTGCGTCATGCTCTTGCTCTTGTGCGTCATTCTCCTTCCGTTCGCATAGGATGGTACCAAGGTTCTTAATCTCTGGGCTCCTAGCATAGACGTGTGGTCCTCCGCATATGTAACAACCATCTCCATTGATGATCTACTGTAATGACTCGGAAAATGATAGAGTGAAACTAGAGCCTCACATGTGAGTTTGGAGTCGAGAACTTAATGAAATGATTATATTTGAATTTGACCCAAAAGTTCTTAATAATGTGCTACGGAAGTTACCGAAAACTTGTTTAGCTGTATATTAAAAGATCCGTTTCGTTTTTCGAAAATCCGACTTCATATTCTTGTTTAGGGGGTCAAATTTAGTGGGAAATGGGTCTAACCCAAATTTTAGAGCAACCGTATCAAAATCCGAAATTTCCAAGTGAAGCCTTTTTCGAGGGTCTACTTTGGAGGGTCATATCTCCTAGCACATAAATTATTTGGGTGGCCAATAATATATCCATGGAAAGCCCTTTGAGTTAGCTACCTAACTCACTTCGTTTCACCTCATTCGGAGTTCGGACGAAGAAGTTATGCCCATTTTCGTAAAGTCTGTCCGACAGAAAATGCAAATTCCAGTAGCTAATTTTACTGTTCATTACTGTTCACCCGCCTGAAATTTTTCCAAGTGTTGGACCATTTTTTTTCAAAGGACTTATATTATTTCCTATATACCATTAGTTCATTCCCATCCTTAAAAACATTTCCCTCTCTACAATCCTCCATTTAAGAAGAAGAAGAAGTGGGAGCTAGGGCTTTGGATTCAAGGCTTTCTTCATCAAATTTCGTGGGAGATCATAGCAAAGGTATGGTGGTCTTGATCCTTGTCTAATTTTCCATTCAAGGAGCCAAATCCAAAGTTAATTCAAAGTATGAAAAATCTAGGTTTTCACTCAATCTCATGGGTTCTTCCACCAAATGGTTTTAAAAGGTTTCTAATGGCACTTTATGGTTATATTGTTGTTGTATTGACGATTTAAGATGAAAATACTCCATGAACCCATGATTTCTCTCTATTCCTAGTTTATGCCTTTATGAAGTGGGTTGCTAGATAATGAATGTATATGAATCAAACTTGTTTAAAGGTCTTTAGATTGTTGAAGTATGTCATTACCCATGCTTATTTTATGGTGTATTGTTGGTGTATTGGTATGTGAGGCTTATGGCCTTAAAGGCATAGTATGAGAAATTGGAGTGTTATCATGACATTATACGAATGAGAATTCAATGAAGATAATGTGATCATGTTATGAATGTAAAGGTGTTGTTGTAGGTTGTTCACTGGTTTGGTTGCATAATTACTACCCTATTTTCCATGCTCTTTGATTCCATTACATGCCTTCAAGGTGTTTGACAAAATGTCCAACTATGGAGAATTGATGAATCGATGCTTTAAAGTTTGAGTTATGAGATGTATGGAAATCCAGAGATGTGTTGATGACACTCATGAATGTTGATGATATAATATGAAGGATTCTTCAATATAAAGTATACCTTGAATTGGTAGGGCTTATGCATCATTTTCTTGTATAAATGATTATATTGTTGATTGTTGAATCCTTGGATCGGTAGGCTTATGGCACCCTTCCACACATGCTTATAATGAACCTTGGATCGGTAGGCTAATGGCACCCTTCCATTAATGATAAGTAATGAACCTTGGATTCGGTAGGCCTATGGCACCTTTCCATAAAGGTTAATGATGAGACTTGAATCGGTAGGCCCATGGCACCCTTTCAAGAGGAGTTAATGAGCTTTCCTAAATGTACCTTGAATCGGTAGGCTTATGGCACCCTTTCATGTGTTAAATAATGTACCTTGAATCGGTAGGCTTATGGCACCCTTTCATGTGTGATGATGTCAAAGTAATGAACTATTCTATGGGAATGTAGGCTAAGCACCGAGCGGATTTGGTTAGATGGAAACTCCCCCGACAGTTAGGCATGAGTTTCAATGATCGTCTACCTTATCCCATAAACTATGTGCCCGCATAGGAAGCTAGTGGATCCATTAAGCTATATATACCGGTCTTCCTTAGGCAAGTAGACCACCTCTTTTCGGTGTGGGGACTCATGACACCGGATTCCATGACAAGCTCTCATGGTCTATGTCGGTTAAACGCTTACTTCCCATCATGTGAGATTTCATTATGGTTTCTTGACAGGTTCTACAAAGTGTAGGTAGTAGTATGGGATGCTACCTATACATTGCACGAGTAGGCTTGGAGAGGGTCATAGTGAGTTTCTCTAAATCCTAATGACTGTGACATGAATGTACCCTAAATGAGGTTATTAAAGAATGTTGGCTCTTAAATGCTTAATATGTTATGCATGTTATACTTGGGTTATATTACGAGTTATTTTCCCTTGTCATGTCTTAATTAATGATATACCTCTTATGTATGAATATTGTGCAAAGGTGAAAGAAAGGAATGATAAGTTACTTTAAGTGACCTAAATGTGGTGCCTTAGTATGGATGGTGGTATGGGACGCCATCCATACATTGCACGAGGTATAGCATAAGGGTTTCTTGAGGTGAAGGTCCAAGGTAAAGGTTTTCATGTTGATATTGTTTAAAGGTGATATTATGACTTACTTGATGTTATGCTTGTCTTGTATGTCTTTTATGCTATTGTTCATGATATTTCAAAAAGGTGGCATAATGCATGGTTTCTAACTAAAATGTCCCTTTTTAAGCATGTTTTGCATGGTCATCATACTTAGTACATTTTGTGTACTAACCCATATTCTTCATACTTTTACTATAAGTGTAGGTTCCGGCAAGTGATCCCTCCTAGCGAGTTTGAAGTGTTGGATTGCTTTCCTCAAAGACTTGGTATGTCCTCATGGATTCGAGGACAAGACTTTTAAGTTCTTTTGTTCATGTAATAGACTTCTTTTGATTGTAAAGGGCCGTGTCCCTACTTATGTTTTGCGACTGTGTCTAAGATGGTCATGTGAGACTTAGACTTCCGCTGTGTGTTTTTTTAAAGTTGTTTTAAGAAGTTTAAAGGTGTGGATGTAAATAAGTTTTTTTTTTATTATTCCGCACTATTTTCATTATTGAATGCAATGAATGACTATGTGGCTTGTATAAGACCCCTTCGGGGTCGAGTACGCCTTGTTACGACTTGGGGGTGCTCCCGGGTCGTGACATCTACGCCTTTTTCTCCGTGTAGTTCTGGTGCATGAACCACTTGCTGTCCGGCTTGTGGGAGTCGTGATGCTTAGGGTGTGCCTGTTGCTCCTTGCCTCGGCCACAATCTCCCCCACCTTTGGCATGACTGCTCCTTGCATCCTTTCCTTTTGCCTTGTCATGCCGATTGTGCTTAAGTTTGTCAAAGACTCGGCCTGTGTGATGGCTTCATCTATAGTCTTGACTTGTCGCCGCTCCAACTCCGTCTTGGCCCAATTTTGCAGTCCGTCCATGAAGTGGAACATCATGTCTTCGTCCGTGAGGTTTGGAATCTGAAGCGTTAGAGTTGTTAACTCTTTCACGTACACCTGAATGCTTCCCGTTTGCTTCAGCTCCCTGAACTTGCGCTTAACCTCATATATGACGTTATTAGGGAAGAACGCTTTCTTGAACTCCTCGAATAATTGCTCCCACGTGTTGATGGTGCACGTCCCCTTCCCAATCTCGGCTTCCTTACGCCTCCACCATAGCATGACCATCTCTGAAAGATACAACACGACAGTGTTGATCTTGTTCTCATCACTCTTCACCCGATTACACTTGAAGTAATTCTCCAAGTGCCACAAGAAGTTCTCCACCTTTTGAGCGTCGCGGACGCTTCTGAATATTGGTGGCTTGAGAGCCTCGACCCTGGTCTCCCTATCACGGTCGGGTGACGTTGATCCTCCAGCCTTGATGCCTTCATTGAGTGCCTTTATCTCGGCCTTCATGGTTTCAATTGTGTTCAACGCCTCCATGAGTCGGCACTCCAAGGAAGTGACGGCCTCTTTTATCTCAAACTCGACCCACTGACGTCCCTCCAACTCCTTACAGATGTTTTCGGTCTCTTCAAGGGTGAAGTCTTCAAGAGTTTTGAACTTGTTGTCTGCCATATTCATGCGCCGACCTAATATCTCCACGGCCTGCCTCGCCACTTCAACTCTTGCGACCCACTCTTCTCATGTGGTGACGTTAATGGTCTCCTCACCAAGTTCATCGTCACTTGCCTCGGTGGTCGAGGGTGGATGAGATGTTAGCGCCTCGCTTGGTGTGGGATCCAACAATATTTTCTCATTACTCTTTTGGTGCTTTTTTCCCTTGCGGTTCCTTTTTCCACCATCCGGACGGTCGTTGGTGGTGCTAGCGGCGTTTACATCTCCTTCGGTTTCCATTCCCTTAGTATCAAACCTTCGCTCTGATACCACTTTGTCACGGACTTAGAGTTTTCACTAACGCTCTGTGCGGCTCTTGACAACTTACTCACTATCTTTTAAGATCTTGTTAGCTCAAGAAAGCTCTTTATGCTAAGATCGCTAAGAGAATGAAAAGAAAGACTTAAAAAGATCAAAAGAGAGCTTTTGAAGAAGGCTTTTTGTATCTTTGGAAGGTTGCTTTACAATTTGAGTGATGCCTTGCAAATGGTTGGCACCTCTATTTATACTACCAACTAAGGGCAAAAGTGTAAATTAAAATTACTTTACAAGTTCCTAAGATATTTACACAAAGGTCCCTTTCTAGAGAAATTTACATGGTCTAGGACCTTCCATGGCCTTCTTGAGAAATCTAAAGGTTTCTAGAGTTCTCCGCAAGCCTCTCCTCAACTTTAGAACGTTCTACCCCTATCCGACTGCGAAATTAGGCTGTCAAAGTGGCGGGACGTCACACTAACCTACATATAGAGAGTATATATTAGACACTCCTTTTCATTTTTGCATCCAAGTGCAAGATTAGGCAAATAAGCATAGGCGGATATTATACATGGTTAATGGGCCTCCTCTTCATTCAATTCAATGTACTAAATAAAATTTCATTTTTATTTATCTACTTCAGCATAACTAAGAGATTTTTTTTCTTGTTTGCATTTGACATTAACTACTCAATCCTTAAATTTCTTTCCAAATACATTTAAATTATAAATCAATAATGTCATGAATGTTATGTGTATAAAATATACACTAAAATTATTATTATTTACAAAATCCATCCAGGACAAGTAAAAATGAACTTAGTGAGTAACTATTAAAAGGAGAAAGTACTTTGCCATGTTGCTTTTCCTTAAAGAACAAAATGTAACTATAGGGCAAAAGAATCTTGAAACTTTTCATTCATTGCCTTCACCTTTTACTCGCTCGATGTTCGCTATTTGTATTCGAGCTCGATTAAATATTATAAGGTAAAACATCCCTTAACAAAGACAACTTAAAACCAGAGGGACTCGAACATTAGATTGTTGGGAAAGGCAAGACACTAACAAAGGATGCCCGATAGGATAATACGCAAATCTAAACTTTCCCTTCTATTTGAATCAAGAGATGACAAATTAATGCAAGATCAAATACTGTTCGGGGTAGCAAACAAATCAACCAAAGAAACAAGACAAAGTAAAATCAACACACGAGACACCAAATTTAACGTGGAAAACCTCTGTGGAGAGTAAAAACCACAAGGCCAAATCTCCACTAAAAGTACAAATGTGATCTCCAAAATGGTCACCAACAAAGTGTCAAAACAATGAACACAACTACAAGATAACACCAAAAACTAGAGAAGTAAAAGGAGTACTAAAATCATCAAAATGCAGCTACTGTTCACGAGCTGAAATCTGGATCGGAGCTACATGACTCCAAATCCACCCCTCTCTATTTCCACTCAAAGATTAAGTTGAAAGGAACAAGCTGTTCAAAAATCAGCTCAACTGGACAAGAAATGAAGCAGGAATCGTGATTTGAAATTGACTGGTAGGGCTTGTGCGAAAATTTGCACTCTCTCACTTTTTTCTCGCTTTTATTTATCCACGTAGGAAGGAAAAAAAAACCCAAAACCCAACATAGATCTCTAATTAAGAATGAAAGAATAGTTACCACTCCACCAGTTGGTATACAAGATATAGTTACAAACTTATCTACAAGTTCAACAAAAAATTATTAACTTTAGCTCGAATCTTATATTTATTTCAGTAAACTATATATATATAGTTTACTGAAATAAATGTATAAAAGCTCATAAATTTAAAAATCTAGCTCCGGTTGAGACCTTCTGATCCCTCATAGTACATATGTATGTAACAAAAAGTCCACGTTTCTCATATTATATATAGTTTGGCTTGGTTTATTGCATGAAAGGCATTGAAATTCATGTTTTAGGGTGATGAACGTAACATGTACAGCTTACTTTTTTTCTTTGAAGTACAATTGTTGAACGCACTTATAGGCACGGGATTTTGGACTAAATACGGAATGTGTACTCTACATCCAAATTAAGTCCCTATTTCTTATCGCAAATCCGTTTAATGAATTAATGTTAAGTCATTTCAAGTTTGGCACCGAAATTACCCGTCGATATATCCCTTTTCTCTGCATCTCATTTTTTTTCGTTAATTAATGGATTTTGAGCATGTGATTCCCAGTTTTTAATTTCTATACAGCGGCTGAGGTCAATGGATTTAATAACAAAAAAGAGTATCAGGAAATTTGAGCTTAAACTCAGTTAATTGATCATTCAAATTTTTTTATTTTATTAGTGAGGATTTAGTTGCTATATTGTAATTCTCTTTCTCGATTTCTCCTTTTTCTAGCCGTAGTAAAAAAAGAGAGAGATGCCGTATGTAATACATATATATTATATATAATCTAAATAGTCAATATATATATATATATATATAGAGGGGTACCCAGGATTTCGGTAAGAATATGGGTGCACGATTTCGAAAAATGCATCTTAAATATAATTTTATCGGTTTAACTTTTAGGTTCTTAATATGAATCATTAGATTAAAAAAATTATAGGTCAAAAATATATAATGCTACTAGTTTTAATTTTTAATATATACATTTAATTTAATTATATAAAAATTTTACCGTGCTAAAATTTTTAGGAATTTTTTATGTAACACACTTGAAAATTTTGAAAGATAAAAGGAAAAAAAAAAACAAAAGAAAAATTAGTTGAAACGCCAAGAGTGTAATCGATAACCACTTCGGGGGTGTTATTCAAAAAGACAAGATAAATATAAGATTTAAATTTCTATCCTCACCTAGAGGTGCACCCAATCATCATCGTATTATTATATGATATTTTGAATGTGGGTTCACATATCTATATTTAAATATTTTTTAAAAAAATATAACACTACAATATATGATCTAGAGAGGAGAGCATAAGTTCACGTGAACTCACGATACCCTCTCTAGATACACTCTTGTATATATATATAATCACGTATAATAAATATATAATCTAGGTATATCGATTAAAAAAATATATGTATGTGCCTATTTGTGTAAAAATCCCAATTATTTAATCAGATTAGCATGTGACTGTATAGCTAATGAAAGCCTACAATATAGGCTAAAGTTCCTTGCTAGACATGATTTCTCCTTTGACATACAACATCCATGGACGCTAAGCAGTAACATCATACCGATCACCCCCAAATTAAACGATACCATGTTACAATAACCTCTATTTTAAAAAAATAATAAGTAATAATTATTATTTCTTACTTGATGTCTAGTTATCACTTATCGTATTAATAATAATTAGAATTCTGATTAATTAATTCATATCGGTAGCAGGTAGGTTTTGACTTGGAACAAAAATTAGAGTTCAAAAAATAAAAAACTATTTTAAATTTTATGGTTTTAAAACTAAAAACGTGTAGAAGATATCAAAATGTCATTTCATTTTCTCGATTTTAAACATTTTTGTAGAAAGTTAGTTTAAAGAGTTGTAGAAAAAAATCATTATTTTTTACAAAGGTTAAGAAGGAACGTGAGAGAAACAAATTGCAATAGAAATGAAGAATTTCCGAAATAATATCTTAGATAACCGCTCAACTTTGATTTTTAATTTAAAGAAAGTCAGTTGAACTTTTAACGTTTCCAAAAAAATATCTATTGTCAACAGTATTACTGTCAGCAAATGCAAACAGTAATAATTAGTGCAGCCTTTCCTATGACTTTGAAAATGTTGCAACTCTCACGTCCTCTATATATAGGCATGCAATATCTCATTTGATAATTTGTGACATACATGTGCTACTTTAATCAAAATTAGTATCAACAAACTTTTTATAATTTTAATTAATTAGAAGAATGAAGAAGACTACACATAGAGATGATAAACAAGTGAAGGAAAAAACTCCAAAGGGTCATTTTGTAGTGTACGTGGCAGTGGGTGGAGAATTGAAGAGATTTGTTCTTCACATATCTTACTTGAAGAACCCTTGCTTCCAGAAATTGCTAGAAGAAGCTGCTCAAGAGTTTGGATTTCAGAGTCCCAAGGGAATTGTTTTGCCTTGTGATGAATGCATTTTTCACAAGGTTATTCATTTCATTTCATGAAGATTATTTTGATAATATATGCACCAACCATAGCTATAAAATTTTCTCAACTAACCGAATATAAATGTTGTGGTTAATTTTTCAGATGGTCTTAAATATTAAAAATCGTAGACCATAATGTAAACTAAATATATGCAAATATTTTGAAGGTGTTGTTGTGACTTATATAATAGTTTTGGTTTCAGATATATGTTTAATGTATAGTATTACTGTTTTATTTTATCTGTGAAGCAAGTTCTTGGGAAGTGAAGAAAATGCAATTTGTTAATTCTAGCTTTCTTTATCTCTTGGGAGTTAGGGATGGTGTAAATATTTTAATATATTTTTAGTATTGGTATAAATTAACTCGTTATAAATTGTCATAATTTCCTTTTTTAAAGTCAAACGATAAGCACTTTGACGGACATTTTACGAAGTATTTTTTCATCATATTGATATGTAAAAAATGGCAATTTGTAATACTTTTCGTATAGTTTTTTAATTTCTAATTTTTTTTGTTTGAGATATTGAATTAATGTAATTTAATTTCACTTTGAAAATTAGTCAAATTGACTTTCGAAAAGCGGAACATTACAATTTATAATATTTTTTATTTTATTTGTTAGACGTATTAGTTTCGATATATTTTTTTACATATTATTGCGAGTAACACATACTGCTGACATACACATACTTAAAAGATTCACATTTATCTGCAAAACTATAGTCACATTATATGGATACTTAATTTAATTTAGCATATTTTTATTCGTTTACATTGACCAATATGTCCATGCTAGATTTATACTTGAACATAGAGCTGTCAATATGGGCTAGCCCACCCCATTCGGGCTAACCCATACGGGCTTTGACATTTTACGGGTCAGGCCAGGCTAGCCCATTTTTGGTGTGGGCCAGAAAACGGTCGGCCCAACCCACAAGTACGTGGGCTACAAGCTTGCCGGGCCAGCCCATTTTTTTAAAAGTTATATATATATTTATGATTATTAAATTAAATTATAAATTATAATTTAAAAATATTATCATAAATATCAATAAAACAATATTACATGGTGTTAATGTTACTACTTGTTAATCAAATCCACAAATAAAATTATCTTTATAATATTTATTAAGTTTTTTTCAAGTAAAAGTATAAATATCTAAATAGAAATGTTAACCTAACTGTTTTGCAATGATCACAATAAAACACAAAAAACATGACAATATTCCAACCATAAAAATGTAAAAAATAAACTCCTTAAAAAATCATGAAACTTATGGCGTATCTAACACTTCATGAAACCTATGACGCATCTAACACTTCATGATCATCTTCATCAAGCATATCTGAATCAACTTGTGGGAAGGTTGTCTTAACATCTTCATTTTCATATGCAATTTATATGCGGTTTCAATTAGTTAAATATTAAAAAATAACTAAATTGAGAATTATAATATTTAAATGTACACAAAAATATATTACCAGTTTGAGAAAAACCGTCTAACCAGTTTCGAGTAGCAACAAGTGTTTGGACATTTTCATGGTGGATGCAACTTCTATACTTAGTGATTTCCTAAAAAACTTTAAATAGATTTTGAGTTTGGATCTCTTTAATTTTAAATTTTAATATTATATTATATTTTTTAATTAATTTGTATTAGCCCACGGGCCGGCCCTACCTATATTTCTCAAGCCCCACAAATCAGCAGGTTTATTCAGGCCGGGCTAAAAAGCCCTTTTTTTAAATGGGCTCCAAAATTTTTAGCCCAGTCCTATCAAATCCTGGGTTAGGCCAGGCCGGCCCAACAAGCCTAGCCCATATTGACGGCTCTACTTGAACACGTTTCATCGGATTTATAAGTTATAAATACGAGGCAAATATTTGAAAAAAAGTACAGTTTTGGTGAAGATCAATGAAAGGGAAAAAAGAAGATAAAAGTCGAATCTATTAGGCAATTTCTTTGAATAATTGTATGATATTTGGGTTTAATTTTATCCGAACTGTCAAATCGAAAGGAACTTTTTATAGGATTTTTTGAAGAACAAAATAGTATTTGGTTCATTGAACTTTAATTTTACAATTTACTGTATTTAGATTTAATCCTATATTTAAAGCTACAGAACACTAAAAGGAAGCGTTAAGAGAGTAAAAAAATGTAAATGTGGTAGTAGAATCGAAATACGTTTTTTTAATACAATAATCCAATGTTTTTCATAAGAACAAACAAATTTTCAGGAAGTTATAAATTAGAATCATAATATCACAACTTCAAACCGTTTCCTAATCACATATACCATTTCTATAACAAAATCATTTTGTCATGAAATTTTTAAAACAAGTCTTTTATCTAATTACCCATGAAATCAAAGAAATTTATAATTATGACATAGACATTAAATTGTGAATTTTTATTTTAGCTCTCCAAGGACATTATTGCATTTATATATTCAAGCAAGAAATATTATTAATTAGCGATTAAGTACGTTTTTTTCTTTCTGCACTACATCGTCTGATTTTTATCACTCTCTATGACCTCTTGTTTTTTAAAAAAAAATTAAATTCACAATCTTAAGATTGGATATGAAGAATTTTGACCACCCGATCAAATTATCTAACTTTATTAGTTGAATGATTAGTGGCTAGACAATATATGGTAGATTTTTATTGTATTTAAAAGTTAAATGAGCAAGTTAGTTGAATTGAATTTAAACAAATTAAAATGGATGAATCGTCCGAGAGTTCTTTACATTTTCACTGTTAGAGCCATAGAGGCATATTCTTTTTTTGTTTACTTAAAGCTCTAAAAGGTACAAATTAAAGAACAATAATTTTGAAAGGCAAAAATTAAAAATCACCTTAAAGTCATTTGCTTGAATGATCCAATAATAAATGGAACAATAATTCACCCAAATTTTATTTTTTAAAAAAAATTATAAAATAATTCTATCACCTCTAATTGCCATTAGTCAATCCAGTAATGTAAATGAAGAAATGACAAATCAAAAGTACGAGTCAAACATAGCGGTATAAACTTGTGTTTGAAGAAGCAATGTCCACATATTTAGAAAATATATTATTGGTAGTTTTTTATAAATTTATTTTTAATTAAATTATTTTATTTTATTGTTATCCATAGAATATCTAAAACTAACGTGCAAGAAATATTTTAATTATTTACAATGTCACTTTCTTTTTTAAAATTTAAATTGTATAACCTATTTTCACGAGTAATTAATAGGAGAGCACATCCTTAGCATTAATTATTCTTTTCCAAGTTATTGTCTTGTTCATTGACAATGATTTTCATTTTTCTGTCCGTTTACCAAATGAACGGCGGTACGTAGTTCTTTCTTTATAGTAGTTCCCAAAAGTTAGTTGAAATTATTTTCTTTGGTCCCTAGCTTTAATTTTTTTTTTCCCGATTCCTAGCTTTAATTGACTCATGAATTTGTTTTAAACTTATTCGTTTATGGTAGAAATTAAAGTACGTTGCTAAAATAGTTTTTATTTTATTTTATTAATTCACACTTTTTCGATGATGTGTGATCAGCTTATTTAATTGGAAATGAAAAATCACAATAGAGAGCACTAATTTTATATGATGTGAATCTAAATTAATCAGATCAGTAAATTTTGAAAATAAATATAGAACTAATTTACATTACTATTTTTGAACAGGTTTTTTTTTTTATGTGTTTCTCATTAGATGTTTGATGTGTGTATTGGAGCTCCGATTGAATCTGAATTGCACTCATTACATGGCCCATTTAGTGGTGACGCTTCCAACATGATTTTCTTCATACCTAAAATTCAAATTTGAAACCTCTAATTAGAAGTGAAGTAATCTCACCACTGTACCGCAATCCATAACGATGAATAAGGCCTCACAAGTGGGAGCATTAAACAAGACAATGTGACTCTCAAGCAAGTTGACGAGAGGGACATAACATAAGTTTAGCAAAAAGTTTTATGAATTGAATAAAAGTTAAATGGGATAAGAGTCTGAAAAATACCCCAACTTTGATCGGATTTGTTGTTGCGATACTAAACTTTCATGAGGACCTATTACCTCCCTAGACTATTTAATACCGTATTTTTTACCCCTTGAACTATTTAATAGTGTATTTTAAAGGTATATATGTGCCCACGTTGACACATTACTATTTATAATTTTGTATTATTTTTTATGTTTACGTGGGCAAATATATATGTTTAAAATACGATATTAAATAGTCTAGGGAGGTAATAGGTCCTCATGAAAGTTTAGTATCGCAACAACAAATTCGACCAAAGTTGGAATATTTTCCAGACCCTTATCCCAAGTTAAAACATTGAAACACACTCAAAACCACATAGAATTCAAAACAAAGAGATACACAAAGTTTTGTGTAAATACTTGACATAATAAATTCTCTTTTAGTTAATACATGTTTGAGTCACATACTTCTAATATTAGTTGCGGTTATATATTACTCATCCACACGATTAACATATGTATTTCAAATTACTCGTCATGATTGAACTAATTAAAATAAATAAATCGCTTTTGCCCTTACATTAATTATTTTTGAAACTTGAAAGTATAGATATTGCAAAATTTAGAAGAAAAAAACAAAGTTTCTTCATTTTTAATTTTGATACTAATAGATAAGATAAAGTAAAATGTATTGAAAAGTAAATTAATAAAAACTCGTCTTACTTATAATTATGAAAAATGAATAAAGGAAAAAAAGTGCATATATATAAGATAGGGAGTAAGAAGCAATTTAGTTGGTAAGTAGCGAAAGAATATATAACAACTACAATTAATATAATAATATTAATTCTGAAAAATGTGAGTAGGTGGTATGTAATTGTGATTTTGAAGATAGAAATAACGTTTATGAAAAACACATAACTTAAATAAAATATATCAAAATAGATATAAAGAAAACATGATAGATAAGAAATCATGATAAAAATAATAATAATAAAAATAACAACAATAAATAATATGATAATTAAAGAAAAATAATAAATTTGAAAATTAAGAAAATAAGGAGACATAATAACATGAGTTTATCAAGAATTTCTACAACGGCTAATCAAAAGTATTGTAGTTACACAAATCAAATGAAAATGTACACATGCTTCATTTTTGGGAAAAAAATCTGAAATATATCTGAACTTTGATCGAAATTACTGTAACAATATCGAACTTTGAAAATGATCTTTTACCCCATACTATTTCATAGTGTATTTTAAAGATATATATGTGTCCATGTGGATATTATAAATATTGCATCATTATAATTAGTAACGTGTCCACGTGGACACATATATATACATTTAAAATACATTATTAAATAGTGCAGGGGAAAAGATCCTCCATAAAATTTGATATCATAACAATAATTTCGATCAAAGTTAAAATATTTTTTAGACATTTTTCCCTTTATTTTATAGCCACTCTCAAATTCTTGTTGCTCCACTAAACATAGGTTTTAAGTAAACTGTTGTTAGATTTAAAAAAGGAAAACCACTGAGTCATTATCACAAAAATGTTAATTAATTAATCTGATAACCACTATGATTAATCCTTTTGTCATCAATTAGTGCGGTATAACAAGAATAAAATATTGGGAATAATTGCGGATTAAGCAAAGCAGTAGACGGAAGCAGAAAGCAAGTGCTATATATTTACCGGCACGTGGCTTTGCACATATTAAACGGCATCAAGCCTTCTATCGACACGTGTCAATTATCTGACGTGGACCAATCGGGTCAGGGAAACGGATCGTATCGCGACCCTTCCTCTCAACCACAAATTCTGATACCCACTCTCAAAGCTGTGTGACCGCAAATTTGATCCCCCGTGCCACGTGTCAACCACGCCTGACACTTATTTACATAAAATAATAAAAAATATTAAATTATTCCTGAATTTTTTTCAAAGCTGTTTGTTCTCTTTCTCTCTCTATCCAGAAACTCCGAGATTTGTCTTTCCGAGCATCAAATTAGGGTTCTACTGCTGTCCTTGTGCCGTTCAAGTATCGATTTTCTGGCCAAGTTCTAGATTTTGCCGGCGCTTATCGGTTTTGAGGTGAGTTTTCCGGCAGGATCTTTTGTGAAGTGATATTTGCTTGGTTAATTTGTGCTCTTCTTTATCAACTTCTTACTGGTTGAACTTCAGCGATAAGAGTTTTCAGCATCTGAACTGATTGAATATTTTTCTTAAGTCAATTTACTACATCAAGTTGTAATCTATAGAAAATCTTACTGCTTTCTTATTACTTACTCATGGATGTTCAGATTTTGAAGCTTTGAGAAATTTGCGCGAAATCATTTTTGTTATCTCAGCGGTTGTGTATATAGGATGCTTAAAAAAGTAGGAGCAGGAGAATGATTTTCTTCAATTGCTTCTAATGCTTTATTTTCCACATTTCTTGATATGTCTGGTTGGTGAATGGAGATAAAGGAGGATTTGGGATTTGAATATGAAATCTGATCAGTGTGTTGCATGTGGCTTGAGTGCTGGTTAAACAACTCAAAAGGAATGTCAGATTTGCAGTTATACGGGGTAAAATTTTCTACTTTCTGAAGAGTGTATTTTTATTATTTGATGCCCTTCTTGACTGTTCTTTACTTTGCTTCTGGCGGCTAGCAAGCGGGTACATTGAATTTGAACTTAATTTGGTGTGCCACACATATTAGATTCTTTTCAGTCTATATATGTATTCTTTTGATGATAAATGATGGGTGTTGGAATACTGACCCCCAAATTCGCCTAAGGAACAGGTATATTCTATGTGTTCCTTTACAAATTACAGCAGTTACGTTATGTAAAACAAATAAAGTAATGACACAATATTTTATCGCGGAATATCCCAGCTCTTAAAGGGTAAAAAACCACGACCTATCCCTCTGTAGGATTTAACTCCACTTCATTAAACTCTGAGCCTCAACAAAAGATTACAATTCTATGTAACCTAAGGAATTATAAACTCTAATCCCTAGACGCCAACAACCAACTAGATCGTCGACTCCACTTCAAGTTATGAATTTGGATTACAACTTTTGCAATCCTAGGAACTAACTCTAATTCCTAAACTCCAACACAAACCCCCCAAGGTTTGTGTTCCCAAGTCTTTTAAGTCGCCCCAACTTGAAGACTCTATTCCTACTCCAATTTATACTTCACTAGATCTGGAAAGAATTAAAGATACAACTCGATAAAAATTCAATACAAGCAAACTTGACCTAATAATTAAAAAGCATAAGCCAATAGATCAGGTTCTTCGATCTTGTTTCCCTGCGTTGGCTGCACTTCGTAATCAAAAATCACTTAAATATGAACTCCCTCTATTTGATTGTATTTTGCTTGTAATTCTTTGTTTAAGTGCGCAAGTTTCTTTCGAGAAAATCTTGCCCTATTTATAGATCAAGGATCTTTTCTTCTTTTATTTGATGACAAGGGAAATCCGCAGCCGCTCCCCTTTGGGTGCGCACATGGTAGAACCCCCGCTCCTATGCAATAGCTTGCAAACCACATAGGAGAGGTAACCCACACTAGGCAAGTCCGATGCGACGAGCGCGACCCAGAAGGCAAACCCCTTGCTTTCGCTGGCAAGGGGTTTCGAACTTGAAACCTCCAACATGGAAGTCCCAAGCCCAAACCACTGGGCCACTCCGAAGGGTGAGTCTTTCCTTCTTCAATTGGATCTCGGTTACTTTTGTAGTGGTTCCTACTTTTTGTAGGATTAGGCATCCTATTTTAACTGGGTATAACCCATTATGTGTTTCCTCTTCCTTGTAGGACTCCTTTATAAAAGGAAACTTTATGTACTGGTTTCTTGTCGAAAAAGCAATCCCTCCACCGCTTTATAACTTCTAATTTGTGTGGTTGACGTTCTCCATATCCCTGTCGGATTCGGTTTGAAAGGAACACGGCGGCGCAACCTGCTCCTTTCATCTGTTCCCCTATTTGTCAATCATCAAAATCTTTCTCGATCTAACAATGGGGAAATAGAGAAGTTGGATACTTGGAGCCCAATGAATGTGGTTAGGATGTAAAATTTGGCTATCTTTTACCATTTAATTCTGCTCAGTGTGATTTTATATTTGGAAAGTAGACATGAGGATCAAATGTTGTACATGAAATTCAATTTGTTGAGTGTACCTCTACTAACTAAAGGTTACTTTTTGGATACTCATGAGTTCCCCGAGCCAAAATGCCAGAGTAGTTGGAGTGTAGTATTTTACCTCTGTACTTTTTACGTTTAGGTCCACATGAAAATGAAATATGTAAACTAGGAGATGAGAAGTCATTATCTCTGTGGATTGGTCAAACAAACAGCATTTAATTCTATACTTTTACTGTCCTCTTTCAAATATGTACTATTAAGTTATTTGCTTCTTTTGTTGAACACATTAAATTCATGGAACATTTCTCTGCTTTTGAAATTCATTACTTTTCACCTATATGACCATGGAGTCATAATATGAAGATATAAGAAAGACAGAGTCGTCTTTGTTTGTCCCCTTTTTTTTTTTTGATAACCGAGAAATCCGTATCTCACTCGCCCTTTGGACCAATCACAACCTTCTAAACTCGGTGGATAATGGACCCGCCCCTCTACCCTTCTCCACTTAAATACCGGGCTTCGCTTTGCATGGTGTGGGGCTTGAACCTGCGACCTAAGCCACAAATCCTCCACCTTTTGCCACTTGAGCTAGGCCTTGGGGGCTTTGTTTGTCCCCTTTTAACGCCTGCAAATGTCTGAGTTTGGCGTAATTAGTGGATAGGGGATACAAGCAGACATGTATTAATTCTTTAAATGAACTACAAGGAAGATATGCCTCTGGAGATCCCCGCAAATGCTTTTTCTTTCCGGCAGGGACTTCTGGACAAAATGTAAGTGAAGGTTTCAGGAAATAGGTCGTGGAGATGCGCCCCAAATGAATTTCCAAAGAGAATTTTTATCGTCCGACCAGTGAAAATGTGGAATTTACCTGCGTTTGTTGTAAAATAGTGCAGGAAAAACCAGTTAAGAATGTTGCTCTTATATTTTATTTTTGTCCGATCAAGATACATAACACGCTCTTGAAACAAAGGTACATACCTGAACCATGACATCAAGTCACTGATGTGAAGGAATTATGATATTTTTTTTTGGCGAATGAATTAATAGATGTCTGTCTATGGCACTCCCCAAGGGCTTTGATCTAGTGGTAAGAGTGTAAGACCATAAGATCTTAGCAAGAGATGTGTGGATCAGGCGCATGTTACGAGTTCGAGTCCTGCCACATATTAAAGGCCTGGTATTAGTGGAGAAGGGTAGAAAGTCAGATTCATCACCTACCAAATTACAAATCATTTGCCACTAGCCCTCCAGGATTTCTCGATTAACCCCCAAAAACGACGTCTGTCTATAGCATATGAGTGTGGCTAATAATCTATATTGAAGGTAAACCAAGGAAAAGTTTATGAAGGGGCTAGTTATGGCAAATCCAAGATGTTGTTGAAAAGCATATGAAAACCAGAAGGCAGAACCTCATTAATCATAGAAAGGTTGGGGTATGCAAAGTTTTTACAAGTCCTACTTACAAGAAATAGAACCCGTAAAGGTTATAGTACTGAAAAAACTAGAGTTCCTGATTTTTCTTGATCGAGAAATTAACTCTAAATAAAATAAGAGAAGTCCTAAAGCAATAAAGAAACATGCACCTGAGGATTTAAAAAACCTGTAAAATAACTATTTTTTTTCTCCTGATAAAAAAAAAATCCAGTAAGATAACAACAGTCAGATGAGAAGACTCCTAAACCACCTAAGTACTATAGTAGATAGTACAAACCAGAAAATTTGTAGCATGAACAGTATTTTCATAAAAAACTGTAGTATTAACAGTTACTTTAGTTCCATTAGGACCTGCATCATCAAATAGAGTATACTGAATTCTTCTGGTAGTCTTACTATGACGACAAAACTAATTTTATTTTTACCCTTATGAAGAGGTATACTGTAAATGATGTACTGAGAGTGCAGCATTATCTTCTTCAGCATCCTCCATTCACTACTTCTTATACATAAAAGGTACCGCACATTTTTCTGAACAATGTCGCAGTACTGCAATGTCGTCCTTCTTTTTCCTCAGCTGACCTGCTTCCCTTTTCGATTATCTTTCATGCTTTGTGAGTATCTTAGATTCTCTCTCCTCAACGACAAGTAATTAGAGCGCAGTTAGCAGAGATTTAGGGGGATTTCTTTTCATCTTCATGGGTGAAGTTATCCCTTTTTCTCTTTTAAAAAAAAGAGGTTTCCGTGTAACCTGCACTAATAGAAGCATGCACATACCTAGTGGAATAGTTGAGGTGTGATAAGTTGGCTTAGTCTGCCCCAATATATTAAAGTTTCTGTCATCTCAGTAAGCTGCATTTGCTTCATTTGTGACTTCATTTTTTGGTCAGTTTGGTGAATGTTAGCTAGTTCCTTTGGTGATTTCTACTTATAGCTTTGTAAGGGACAGAGAGCCTTCGACCTTTCTCATATTATAATATTTAAGTTTTTATTTGAGTTGCTCATTTTATGGAAGTACCCTATGAAGTTATTACAGCTAAAATTCTGTAACTGGTGTAACAGCTTGACGATATATCTTGGGATGAGTTCTGCCACAATGATGATCATATAGTGCCACATCCAAGTAGCGGACGCACCAATGAACCACTCTCCCAGAATGATAGCCGTAAGAAGCCTCGCCATGAAGTAATTGGTTTAACAGGTAATGCAGGTGATCAATCTACTGGTAAATATGCTAATCAGCAAAAGGAGCAAGTGTTGAGTAATAGAAGCCCCAAAATGCTGGAAAAGGACTCGTGGGCCGATGCACCTGATGGTGCATTCTCTTCTCCACGTGAAAAAGCCGTAGTCGGAGAAGTTTCAAGTTTACCAGCTGAAAATACCAGGACATCCAATCGTTCCATCAAAAGTAATATAGACTCCATTGAGAACGAGTCCTGTCCTAATGGTCGCACTCTTGATGACAAGAATGCTGCTGTGGGGGAAAACTCTTATAGCTATCCACTTGGTCCCATATCTCAGGCTGATGATGATCTCAGTTTTCTTGACAATAGTTGTGATGATAAAGACTCTAATGATCTCTTATATTATAGCTGGCCTGAGATAGAGAACTTTGAGGATGTTGACAGGATGTTCAGGTAACGGCTTTCCTTATTTCAGTCAAGTGGACTTTATTAATCCTCATTTCATCCTTTTTAGGGGGGAAAGATGTGAACAAAATTTTGAAAAAAGAGTTCCACCCATAACATCTATGTCATCTTTTGTTATGAATATAGATAAAGTGAATAGTCTGTTTAAAGACACCGATAATTGTAATGCATTTCAGGAGTTGTGATTCGACATTTGGATTTGGACCTGGTAGTGAAGATGACCTAGGTTGGCTTTCATCATCAAATGTTATTGAAGGATCTGGAGATGGATTGACGTCTGGTTTTAAGTTTCCATGTCCAGCATCCAATGCACTTGGAAGTACATCCGCCAGTCATGAACCTTCAAAGCCAAAGGAAACAAACATTTCAACTGATAATTCTGGCATTGAGAATCAATCACTTGGCTATAATAGCAGTTCGTGGTCCTCCGAGAAAAATGAATCTGTAAATCTGAGTCATTTGTCTTTTTTAAATGGATCAAGTAATTTACAGTGCAAGTTAGCACCTGATAAGAAGGTAATGATTCTGTGCAATGTCAATTTATTTATTCTTTAAAGTCATAGCATGCATCAGCTTACCTGGAAGGTGGTTGTTTTGAAGCAGGCTGAGGTACATGGCGGTGGAGTCCAGGTCGAGATTGTATCTAATAGCCAACCAAGAATCAACAATAATGTAGTGGTGAGTAAAGAATGAATGGGTAGTTCCAGTTAGGTGCATTTTCCTCTTCAAGTTTTAGTGTGAGGATGAAGGAACAATTCCTGAGTTTCTGGATGATAATGACTTTGAATATCTTCAGCTATTCTATTACATACATTGATCCTGATGTGACTAATTATTCCTCCTATTTTTAATTTTCTTATCGTTTCTTCTTTCCAGGATAGCATGCAAAAGAAACACTCCAAGCACCAGAATCTCTCCGAGGGTAAAAGAAAATGCGGTTATCTAGAAAATGGAGACGCACTCAATAACACTGATAGCCATCCAGAGGAGCAGAAGCTGCCTTCTGGGACCGCAAGCACTCAAGTGAATTTCGCATCTGCAGGTGTCCTGCAGCAAAAGCAAGCTCAAGATCCTGATTTTGGCTACTTGGGTGGTAGCTTCTCTTACATGCATTCAGATTACGGTCATTCCAATGGGAGTGCTCTCCATCCAACTCTACCAATTTTAAAATACGAAAGTAACGGTCTCGTGTCTCTTTCCCCCAAGGACTCTTATGCATCGAATCAGGTACAGTCCATGGAGGGTTCTCCTGATCCTTCTTTTCAGGTGGCTGCTATGACAAGAAATGAGAAGGCAGAGAAATTATTCCATCGGTCTGGAGTTAAGGTTGAAAATAACCGTGATTTTGAAGGGGTTGGCATAAGAATTCCCACAGAATTAGGATCCTCAGTTGTACAGGAGTGTTCTTCTACAAATTCTGGGTTGGATGAAATTTCAGAAGAAGCAGCTAGTTTTCATCAGCTTCAACGTGTCATGGAACAGGTAATCAGTTCACTCTGAAATTAACTGTATTGTGATCTTCATCTTCATTGATAATGAACTCATTAAGAGTAAGGCTGCAAAAGAGTTAATT
This sequence comes from Solanum stenotomum, assembly GCF_019186545.1. Classification (NCBI taxonomy): domain Eukaryota; kingdom Viridiplantae; phylum Streptophyta; class Magnoliopsida; order Solanales; family Solanaceae; genus Solanum; species Solanum stenotomum. The sequence continues at coordinate 6,718,609 of NC_064282.1, forward strand.
CAACTTTGCATATCTGACATACAGGTAGTCAGTTCACTATGAAATTAACTGTTTGCATATGCATGTTCAAGGCAGGGGTGGACGCATGTACATTGAAATGGTGTCACGCGGCACCGCTTCGTTGGATTTTTTTAATTAATATACATAAAAACAATAGTCAGAAACAGTATAGATATGATCAAATGACACCAATTAACAACATGCGTCGTGCTGCCTGGTGGTCCAGAGCTCCAGTTCTCATGCTTGAAGTGATGTTACTTACTATTAACTTGAGAGTTCATTGGGTTCAGAATTTTATATTTGTCGAAATTTTACTATTTTTCACATAGATATCTATATTTAGTTAAATATATTGTGTTTGGTTGAATCCATAACACTAGGAATACATCCACCACTGTCCACTGGTTATAGTGATCTATTGATCACTTCTTTAAATGTCGACACCGCTGACAAGAAGTTCTGCGTACGTCACTAGTTCAAGGTAGACTGATTATGTGCTAATCAGCTATGTTGCTTGGACTCTTTAAAAAAGTCAACGGGTGCGTGTCGGATTCGTTAAAAGTAGTGTATTTTTGGAGAATCCGACACGGGTGTGGCATCGAAAGTAAAGAGTCCACAAAACTTAGCTTATCAGTCTTTGGGTTCTGGTGCTAATAGCAGATATTTCGTGAGCTGGTGTCTTATTATTTCCAAAAACATTTCATGCACCTATACTTCGTATATTCTAAAGCATTTCAACTTATTATAGTTGATTTGGGATGCAGTATATCAAAATTTTACTGCTCACTCTCTTGGAACTTACGCATACCTCAAGGGATTGTTCTGATTTTTTAGAAAGGTGTGATATAGCTAGAACACACTTGTTGTTTTGCACACATACTTAAAGTGACTGTTCGATTTTTTAGAAAGGTGTGATATATCAGTTACACACTTGTAGATTTGTGCATACTTCAGGGTGACCTTTCTCGTGCATGTCACTGTTGCAAGAGGTAGTCAAGTGATCCAGTATATATAGGCGGTTTACATATGTTGTCGCCAGGCTAGAGTCATATTTTGGCTGAATGCAGAAACCATCATACGTGTGATATGTTTCAGTATTGTCTGGTAATTGTTCATTTGTTGTCCCAGTACAATTTGGCAAGAATGGGCTTGTTAGCAGATTACCGAAAGTGGGTCTTCAATGTTATATCTGTAGCTGAAATTGACTTCTCATATAAATTTTACGATGTTGAACTTTTCTTGTTTTAGTTGGATATACAGACAAAGCTATGTATAAGGGATAGCTTGTACCGGTTGGCTCGGAGTGCTGAACAAAGGCATAGACATGCTAATCTCAATATTGTCTCTGGAGATGATGGAGGTACCAGCGGACCACTGGTTACTGAAGGAACAAACAAGTATGGATTTGTTTTCAATATCTACATTTATATGCATTGGTTTCTGCATAGCTTGTTGTCTTGGCGCTCTCATATTACTCCTATACTGCTTTTTGCTTTGTTAATTAGTCAGCTGGTATTTGTTTATATAGTTGATCGTTTGCTTAATTTGCATCATTGTTGAGCTTGACTTTGTGTAGTTCACTGATGGCATGTTCGCCGAGTGGTTGAATACTAGTCCAACTCTAAGTAGTAGCATCCTAATTCAAGTCTAGTACTTCTATAGAGTTGCTTGCCCATTGAATTATATTTTTCTACAAAAGTCTTGTCTATACGAGTTTATTCATCAAAGATTAGCCACAGATCAGGGTGAAATTAATAGAATGGAGTGGAATTGTCTTAGTACTACACATCTTTAGTGCTTTTCACTTCTACCTAAAAGTCCTGAAAGTTGACAAGTAGTCTGTATTTAGTTCACATGTTTAACAGCAGAAGCGAGAATTTAACGTAGTAAGGAGTTGGTATATTTAATATTTAATATGTCAAGTGTACAATAACATTGTAGAAAAAATTGATAGTTATAATTCCTTATATCAACTGTAGAATGTAAATGTGTACATAAAGTTACCTAAAAAAAATTGATAGATGACATACATAATGAAGTGAAAAGATGTTATGCACGGCATCTCAATTGACATGACGGTGCTGCAGGAGCGTATTTTAGTCTGAAAATATGTCTTTTTTTATTTTATAGTCATGGAATTATCAAACGACATACACGACTATACTGAGCTAGGAAAACCTGGGGTAATATGTTAAGCCAGAGAACCTTTTTAAAAGCAAACTGTGGCAGGGGGCTCCTTTGGGGAGGTGGTGCAGCAGCACATGTAAATTTTTTTCATTTTTTTTTCCGCATCATTTTGATCAGTAATGTTTAATTGGTTGTATTTTCAGGTGCACAGGATATGTAGACATCGAAACAGACACAAATCCCATAGATCGATCTATTGCTCATTTGCTATTCCACAGGCCTTCAGATTCAGCTGTTACCCCTGCCCGCGATTCCTCAACTTTGAAGTCGCCTTCCATGGTAAGCTTTTAGTTATTTCCTATATTCATGTTTAACTGTTTGCTATATGAAACCTTATCCTGCAAAGAATCAATGGGCAGATTCATGGGTCATTGTCTAGTGCACCAGTGATGAGTGACAACTTGATCTCTCATAGAGAAATTGCATTTCAAACAGATGGAGAAGTTGCTGATCATTGACCATAACTATTTAAGAAGTCAATTTCAGTTTGTGGGGGGATTTTTTCACATGCAGAAATTATCAAGATATCATACAAGGAACCTTTATGATTTGAATGTTTTCTCAGGGACTGGTTTCTGGTCCATGTGAGAACATATCCTTGTATGAGCTTTCACAATCAAGTTATTTTTATTTCACCCTAACCCTTCCTCACTCGGAAGGCATACACAAACTACCTTTCCTGTGTATACGTAGATCAAACCAACCGACTCTTTTTTGTTGTTTGTAAGTAGATAAAACCTGGAAATTTTCCAGAAGATATTTGCAAGTCTTGAAGTAGCTAGTGACCTGTTCCCGTCTTTGTTTTCCCTTTATTCCCCCTTAAAGCTAATTCATAATTTAATTTACCCTACACAATCTAACCCAATTGCAATACAAGATCAATTGCCTTTTTGTATCAAATGCAAATGAATTGCGTGCGTCAAGTGTTTGTCAAGCGTATCTAAATCTTTCGATTGATTTCTAGTGGTCTAGGATGCCATGGCAGAAACGACAAGGTCAACTGAAAACAATTACACAACTAATTAGCCTGGTTCTGTGCTCAAGGAAGTTGCCTCGTAGATGTCTGTTCGTTTTCTGCCTTAAGATCGATGTGAATGTATAGTTAAACATTTTTTTGTGCAGCACCACAAAAATATGAACATTATATTCACATATATACACAAACAAATGAGTAGTTGGAAAACAGTACTTTTTGAAAGAGAGGTGAGTGGTGACGGATACTTGAGTAGTTATTCTAAACAGAGTTGCTCATGTATTTTTATGCTGGGTGTGGAGATGTAGTGATATGGGAAGTAGGCTTTGATGAACAATGAGGCCAAAGAAAGGCACCCATAGCGAATTTTCGCTTGTTAGCCAAGTCGCCTATAGCAGGTAAACCATATTCAGCAAGAAGCTTGTCGATCATCCATTCAGGCATGTGCTGGTAGTCCTCTTTGGTGTACCTTGGATAGTGCAGAGGCATTTGGAAGTGGTTTATGCCACTCTTTTTCTTCACATCCATCACTCCGCCTATAGTGAATGTTGGAATTATGATGGCTGATTTTAAGAAAAAGCTATATAGGCATGTCAAATATCACAAGGATGAGGTGATGTACCTTCCCATATCATCCATTTTTTGGCACCTCGTGTGCTTTCAACCTTGAATAATCATGTATATGGGATTGTGTGTGTAAAGTGTATTGATCCTATGACTTGGATTTCTCATTTCTCAATATTCATGTATTATATGCATTGGAATCATACCATTGCTTCTACATTGGACCCATCTTCATGTTTATCTCACTCTTTTAAGACAATGCAATAAATTCTCATATTGTTAATTTAGTTTTGGTTGGAGAAACTAAAAAATAATAGAGGCAAAATGGAGTGTATACTAACCTTCAAGACCCATAAAAAGATTTTCATGTGAAAATGACTACACAAACTGTATCAAAAGTGTTTCGTGGTGTGAGAAATAATTATTATCCAAGTAAGAATTTTGACATCGATGCATGTAAAATGAAAAAAGTCAAATAATTCAAGCTTGCATTTAGGAACCTTTTTTCATCACGGTTATTGTTTTACTTCTTCAATTGATAAGAAAGAACATTTAGAGCAAAACAATTTGTGTTTGATAAATTTATTTGAAAAGTATTTTGTGTTTGACTATTTTTTTTTATATAAATAAATTATTTTAAGAGTCAAATTACGAAAAGGGTAAACATTGTGTTGTTAATAGTAAGATTATTTTATAAAGAGAAACTATTTTAACTATCTAATACAAAAACTTTAATTATATTTTTATTTTAATTAATTAAAATCTTGATATTCAAATTTTCACAATATTATACATAGATAAATATTGTTGAAAAATATTGAAAAGAGGATTTGTTTTTGTTATTTGTTACCATTTTTTAAAAATGTAATCTTTAACTATTATCTTTTATTTTGTTACAATACTCTAAAGTTAAAAAAAATTCAAATTAAAATAATATAATACATAAATTAAGAAAAGAAAATTTTGCTATTGTTATTTTTTTGGGAGGATTGAAATCTTTAGTTGCTTCTTTTTCTCTTTTTTTATTGGTCCTGTAAAAATATTGTTGTTACCTTCATTTCTAATTCTGTAAAATAATATATAAAATATAAATAATAAAATAAAAACATAAATAAAATAAAAAATTTATTATATAAATAAAAAATAAGATTCTTGAATGGAAGTATGGAACTTAACCAAACTTATGAGATATGTTAATTAATTAATAAGGGATATATGGTAAATATGTATATCTGTAAGGGATATTTTAATCTTCAAAAATATAATTTTATTGTTTCTACTTTCATTTAAAAGCAGTTTTAAAAATTTGCCAAACACTAATTATTCAAAACAATGTTTTTTTTTAAATTAAAAAATGACTTTTGCCTACCAACAACAATGTCAAACATGCTCTTAGTATAATTGGAACTTTATACAGTAACGTAAACAGAAACATTTGTAATACTAAATTTGATAGGCAATCATCTCGACTGAGGATTCCACAACTCTATCCAATACTTCCTTCGTCCCTTTTTATTTATCAAATTTTGACTTGACATACACACTGATTGAGAAAATAATGATTGGTATAATGAGTTGATCATTTTACTCCTATTAATTGAAAGGGTCCAAATATATTTATTTATTATATTTTTTCAAAGACATTTAATAAATTGATGATAGAAGAAAAAAATAATTATCAATTTTTTATTTATAAAAAATGACAAGTAAAAAAGAAAAATTAAATTAAAAAATATTTGACAAGTTATTAGGGACATAGATATAGAATAGGATACTTAGTACTAGTACTTTCCTGTTTCAAGTTAACATAAATTTATTTGATGATAAAAGAATATTTGAATTGTGTAATACATGTCTCAATATTTGTGTGATCAATTGTTAAATGTATGATCCTAAAAATGTGATAAAATATATGTTGGTGATAAAAGATTGTCATTAAGGTAAAACAGAGAATTTAAGTTATAAAATATTTTCAAATTTTTAGAGATCATTTCCTTTTATGAAATAATGAAAGTGAATTAATATCATATACATATAACTAAATTAGAATGAAGAGAGTATTAAGTTTAGGCCAATCCAAGTGTCAATTAGTCAAAGGAAATAACAAGTACATATGAATGTGAATGTGGACGCATTGACCAGCTGACCATTATCAAAACAATTGTTGAATCCAAAGAATCTTCCAGTACTATTTTAATAAAAACTTGGGCGCCCGTGTTAAGCCCCGGCCCAATCGTTAAACCCGAGGCAACGATCTTGTTCGCCGGCGCCGGTGGGGTACAAACTCATCTGAATCTGAAACGTCTTTGCTGCGTTCAAGATTTCGAGAGTTTGTGTTGTATAGTACAAGTTTGGTTATGAAATTAAGGTAGGCGGTGAAAATGGAGAGAGTGTTCAGTAAGCTTCGGAATTTGGACGCTTACCCTAAAATCAATGAGGATTTCTATAACCGTACGCTTTCCGGTGGTATTATTACCCTCGTCGCCTCCATTATTATGCTCGTTCTCTTCGTCAACGAGCTTGGTATGTTTCCTACATTCTCATCTCAAAAGTTCGTTTTTTTATTGATTTATTGACTGGAATTACACTAGAATGGAATGGATTTAAAGGATTTATATAGTCGGCCGTAATTAGTTTTGGATCGAGGTGTAGTTGATTTATTGATTTTGTTTCCTGTGGCTCCAGAAACTTCTGAAACTACTATTTGATAATGGGATTGGTACGTGTATATTGTTTGTCCTGTGTGTCATGGAATCTTTTCCTAGGCTAAGATAAATTGAGAGCCAAGGTAATTGTGGATAAAGGAGAGGAAATTATTGCCTATTCTTACACCTCCCACCACCTCTCTTAGACGGGTTAAAAACGATTTTGTTGAATGTAAGTACAAGATGCTATGTGAATGACTGTGGGTAGAGTAATTCTTACTCTGGGAGATTGTAGTGATGGAATGATATTACACCATTATTGAGTGGTAAGTAAGAGATAGGACCTCCCTATTGAGTATGCATCATTTTGCATCAAGAAGGATTGAAAACATAAATCACTTTTAGTTGGTGTTGATTGGTTTTGATGAGATCAGCATATTATATTCCACTTGATGGCAACTTGGAACTTGTTTTTGTGCAAGTTTGGGTCAATTGAGTGATATCTCTATCAGTGAAAGATCTTTTCTGCTTCTAGATGGGTTGTAACTGCAGTAAAGAAAGATCTGAGAAAGATTTGGAGAACTATTCCTGCATGTTCATGTTGGGTGTTATGGAAGGAAAATAATCAAACGTTTTGAGGGAAAAGTTATAGTTGTACATGTTAATTATTATATGTTCTTATGTTTGGTGGAATCTGGTGCTTGTTAGAAGATATATGGGAGGGAAATATCATGACAGACTTTATTAGCTCATTACATCATCGATATTTTGTACAAGAGGACCCCTTTTTTGTAATTCTCAATGCCGACTTAGTGCCTTTTAGTTTATGTAAATAATACTTTGGCTTGCTTGGAAAACTAAGAAAGAAGAAAAGTGGCTTACTTCTGTGAATGAAGGTTATGAATACAGTGATTCTGTACTGTCAGATCTGAATTATCAAAATGCAGCCATCATCTGGAAGTATGGGCTATGGATGCAGTATTTAAGTAATTAAGTTCCAAGAGATGAAAGGATTGGAAGTTTTCCATAAAGAAAAAGTTTATTCTAAGGATTTAGGGATTGTAGTATCAAGGTCTTAGGGATTACCACCACTCGGCTTTAAGCTCAAGAACTTTTTGATAGTGTGCTTTGAACTTAAGATTCAATGGTTGGATCATGTCCTAGATACATGGATAGCAGTTCCTGACAACTCTATATGTACATGTTCTCTTTTCTTTCTTTCTTTCTTTCCTTTTTTTTTTTTTTGANTGAAGGGGGGGGGGGGGATTTTTAACTTTTGGGGATGAACTCCTACTTTTGGACTAAACATGCTCGGAGTTGAAAGAATTTGTTTTGTTGATAAGAACAGAGTTTTATAGAATTTGCAAAGGTTTTATTGTCCCTATTAGAAGAAGTATTTCGCTTGCATCTATTATTGTTTTATATGTGTACGTGCATTTGTGACCGATTTTATTCATTAATTTTTCCTTGGTTTATTCTTTGTTTGTAAGTTTTATGATTCTTCAAAAAATGCAATATTTTCCTAAAAAAATTGCCATGGTTTATAGTTTGTTCCAGTTTTGGGCTTGAAGATCTCACTTTTAGAGTTACTTGACTGCTGAAGTCAAAAGGCATATATCACAGCATAGCTACAATTAATGTTCATATGGTCAATATAACTGCTCCATGGTTACTTCAAGGAATGAACATCCCCTAACATATTCAATTTTTATGACAACCAGAATTTCTTGTTCAATGATCTTTTTCCACCTCTTGATTTGCAGGATTATATATCCACAGTTATACTGAAACACAGCTCGTAGTAGATACTTCAAGGGGAGGAAAATTACATATACATGTAAAGTTCACTGCCTTCTTAAGCATCATCCATAGTATATGATCTCTGAGAGCATTTTTTATCCCTGTATTTTTCAACATTTTATGCTTTCTATGAGAATGCTGATTTTATCTTTGGCAGACATAAGATTTAAAGTGTCTTTTCAGACCAGTATACTTCAGAAAAATCTGCCTGTGAAATATGATTTTTCTGTAATTATAGATGTAGACTTAATTTTTCTTTTGTCTTCAAGCAGTTTGATATCACTTTTCCAGCTGTTCCATGTTCACTACTCAGTCTTGATGCCAGGGACATTAGTGGAGAAGAACATTTTGACATAGTATGTGATCCACACATATTATATTTTCTTTTTGCTTCTACTGTAGTCATTATGTCAATGTGTTTCTTTATTCTTGAAAACTGTTTTTATTTCAACTTCAAATAACTTGCAGCGACATGATATATTCAAAAAGAGGATTGACTCCCATGGTGCTGTTATTGAAGTCAGACAAGATGGAATTGGTGCTCCTAAGGTTTGTTGGTGATTGATACTATATGTTTGCAGTATTCCTCTGCATATTTATCTACTTATTTAAATTTGAAGGCCCATGCGTTCATGAATGTTTGGCAATATTCCTCTGCTTAATAGTCCATATGATTCTTCTATGGACTTCCACCTTCCGGATATACTAGACTCTGCTGCATTTTTATGGTGTCAGCTATCTTAATGTTTTGGAGAATAGTGATACTTCATTATGAGTTACTTGCATGGTGATACCTAATTTCCTTCCATGGGTCTTGTAGTGAAGGGAAAGCATGTTGTGATAGCCTGGTGATTCAGATATCTTGTTACCCTCTTTGTTTTGTTCTGGTTTTGATTTACTGTTTGTGTATACTTCATTAACCGCGTTTTGTTCTCTCTCTGTTTCGGTATAGATTGAGAAGCCTTTACAGAGACATGGTGGCCGACTTGAACACAATGAAACATACTGCGGCTCATGCTTTGGTGCAGAAACGGTACTTTTTTAATCTCCAATAGGCTTCTCTTTGTTTTCCTTCAACTAGCAAAGGTAGTTGCTGGTTTTTATTGATATTAGTCGGAATTCATCCAAATGTACATTTCCAGACTGGTGAACATGAACTCTTGTTTTCATCAAAAGATTACCAATTAATCCCTTATAAGAACATAGTGTCAAAGACTACATTCCATTTATTTTACATCTATGTCTCCCATGTCTTTTGCAGGCAGATGATGAATGTTGTAATTCATGTGAAGAAGTTCGTGAAGCATATCGAAAGAGAGGTTGGGGGATGACAAATCCAGATTTAATCGATCAGGTTTACATTCATGTTAATTTTTTTAATTAAATTCAGAATATTAAGTACATTTAAAAAGAATAGGTGCATTCAATTGCTTGTTGACTGTTGTTAGCATGTGACTGTTGACTTCTAACACAGAAAAAGAATTGCTGACAAATTAGTCAGTTTAATGTCATCAAGGACATTGACAATCATGTTTCAACCAATTTCTTTTTTATTAGCTTGTTGCCTAACCACTCCGTGAGGGGTTTGGGGGAAGTTGGAGACAGTTTAATTAAGTAGTGAAAGGGAGTATACAGCATTATTATTCAACACAGCATAGTGTTGAAGGTAGAAGTTCCTATTCCGCATAGGGGAAAGGATGAATAAATTGATAAGTAGCAGAGGACGTGCTAATTGTTGTATTGTATATATTTCTGGCAGAAGTATATTGACTCATAATCAATGTTACTAACCCTTACTCTTCAGCTGTCATTCTTCTTACTACAGCGGTGTTACTAATTTGATATTTTAATTTGTAGTGTAAAAGGGAAGGTTTTGTCCAGAAGATCAAGGATGAAGAAGGTGAAGGATGTAACATTCATGGATCTCTAGAGGTCAATAAAGTGGCTGGAAATTTTCACTTTGCTGCTGGCAAAAGCTTTCACCAGTCAACCTTTCAACTCTTCGAATTGATTTCCTTACAATCGGATACTTATAATGTAAGATGCCTTTCATAATAATTTACTCTTAAAAGTAGATTGTTATTAGTAATTTGATATGTTTAGAAATGTTGGCTAACATTCAATTAACATTTTTTTGTGTCATGCAGATAAGTCACAGGGTAAATAAGTTAGCTTTTGGCGACTCTATTCCTGGAGTTGTAAATCCTCTTGATGGGTAATTTCCTTGCTCTCTGATGACTCTGCTATGTTTCGCCGTGTGTGGTCTTCTGTCTACAGGTCAAGGTTAACTTGCTGTTTTGAAGTTTAACATGCATTTCCCAACTTATACCAAATCATAGTTACAACTTAGAACATTGGTTTGTTCGTGTAATTGCGATTTGGCACATTTGTCTTCCAATTCTTGCTGAACAACTATATGGATTGTATTTTCTCTACGTATATCACATATCCTCCCAGATTTTTCACCTCTCCCTAGGGAAAAGGAAAAATGGAGTACATAGCATTTCCATTCTGTTTTTTTTTAAAAAATAACTGTCGTGCTCGGGCCAGCTTGTGTGCACCTCGACTAATTCCACGAGATATCTGCCACCTCCCAGCAACAGCAGGTACTAGCTAGCTCTGTCCACCAAGGCTAGGACAAGGGCATATAAGGAGAAATCACCTAGTGTTCTGCTAGGATTTGAACCTGAGACCTCATGATTTTCAACCCACATCATTGACCACTAGGTCACACCCTTTGGTGCATATTTCCACTCTTTTTAAACTCTTGCAATGGTTTAGTGCCTAAAATTTTTGGTTCTATTACTTTCTAGGGTTCAATGGACACAGGAAGCACAGAATGGAATGTATCAGTACTTTATCAAAGTAAGTGTGTGTGGACATAGCATTCATCCTTTCTGTTTCTTTCTCCTCCTAATTTGCATGTATCATGTATGCTTTATACATCTGATCTCGGAAACGGGTACAAGGCAGAGAAGGAAATTTAAGTAATATGATTAAAGGGAAAATAAGGACCTGTACAGGAGAAGCATAGCAACTCAAAACTGTAAATTTCAAGTTTCTATGAATCTATCACCCTCCATGTAAGTGTAGGTAAAGCTGTGGTGGGATTCAGAAATATGTAAATAATCTAGTACTTCTCAAAAAATAATTCCACCGGGCTGAATGTGTCTCACAAGGAAACATTCGTCTAAGCCCAAGAAGTGCTCTGTAAATTCTATGCTAATTGTGTCGTTGTCACGGTATTTAATTTTAAATCATTAGTTAACCCCTTGGCCGCCAATCTTAGTTGCTATGTCCAGTGTGAGCTTGGTGCTTGGCTATTTCTGTTAATAAAAGCTTAATTTACTGATTAAAAAACTCAATTTTAGTTGCTTTTGGGGGAAGAAATAAAGATTAAGTACAACAGAGGAACTGAAATAAAAAAGAATTCATTGTTATGCTTCATGATTTGGAATGTTGTCTTGCCAGCGACAGATGTTACATTGAAAACGAACACCAATTGTTGCATATTTCCACAAAGTACAGATTACAACCAAAAATGCGACACAACATATGAATCTCCTACCCGTACTTGTGATTTAATTAGGAATCAATTGGCAAGAATCAAACATAGTGTTTGTTTCAAAGTTGAGAAAATAAGAATTTGCTCAACGTGTCTGCTGGTGTTTCAGGTGGTCCCTACAATATATAAAGGTGTTAGAGGCTGTACTATTGATTCAAATCAGGTATTTTTTAGACCATTTTCAGATGAACATTTTCTCTTGAAATTTTTGTAAATCATCCTAAATATGAAAGGACATTGGTTATGTATAGTTCTCAGTGACCGAGCATTTCAAGGGTTCAGATTTGGGTCTTTTCCAATCAATTACTGGAGTTTACTTCTTTTATGATCTCTCTCCAATCAAGGTGAAATCTTCCATCCATTTTTTTCCCTTTATTCCTCTTCCTGTTTTTTTTAAAATTAATTATATATAAGTATGATTCTTCCCATCTGTCCTAGCCTTGGTGGACAGTCACCTAGTACCTTTTGTTGTGGGAGGTGGCAGGTATCCTGTGGAATTAGTTGAGATGCGCGAAAGCTGGCCCAGACACTACTGTCATAATTTTTTTTTATATATAAGTAGATGTGCAAGTGATGGATATAAAATATGGGTTGGAGGGGTTTTCCCTTCTGTGTTATATCAATTAGATATCCCAATTTGACAGTAGTCTCTATCATGAACATGCAAGCATGAAGGTGAAAACTTCAAGACGGAAATTGCTTACTTTTTGGTTATAAAAAAGAGAAGAATTTTGAAAAATGATTAAATTTGCAGTGGAGCAAGATGATTTATTCTTCCAATTTGGTTTCTTGTTGCAGGTGACTTTCACAGAGGAGCATGTGTCATTCTTTCATTTCCTCACCAATGTTTGTGCAATTATTGGAGGTAATTCACTGTTTTATATATTATTCAGCTGATTTTTTTTGTATTAATGTTACTTGTGATTGTTGGAGGAGTATCTCAGTCTATGATTATATGACTTCCAAGGAAAGATAGAATGGGTGGAAACTAGACAATTAGAAGATCTCTTTTTAGCTGCTCATCTATTCCAAATGCAATCTGGAGTTCTTTCAAGCTCCAGATATCAGTTTTCCATCATTGTGAAATTATGCTTGATTTGCCATTAAGCTTGACTGAGTTGCATTGCTTTGGTAACACTTCATTGCGAGTAGGGTGTTAAACAAAATTCTGTCCACAACTTTGTGTATCCAAATTTTGCTTTGCATTTTATTTCAAATCTACAGTATTTAAGCTTTTGCACTGGTCAACCAAGTGGTGAACATTCATTTTTCTAGATAACTTTGTATGAGTAATATCCTTTTCTTCTAAATTTTTATTCCTTACAACCTGTTGGATACTTATAGCATTGTCCTGGTCCTTTCATCAGGTGTCTTCACAGTTGCTGGAATATTAGATGCATGTATTTACCATAGTCAAAAGGCCATAAAGAAGAAAGTGGAACTCGGGAAGTTCGGTTAATGACACTACTGCAAGCTTGTGCTTCATCACCCTTGATGCAGTAGCTACTACTGCATAGTATTGATGCTTGTTCATTTCGCTGTCCTCGGCCCTTCTGATGGATTCGTTTGGTTATTTATTATGTACAAGCCTTCCAACAAAAAGGAAGACATGCATTTCATAGGGTAAATTGCATTCAGAAGGGCTGAACTGCAGAATATGACTAACTTCTGTAATTTCTGCTTCATTTCATTCTCATTTTGCGTCATTTCAGATCTTGGGTATTGTTGAAAGGAGAGATGATCTTTTCTGTAGTTCTGATTGGAAGTCACATGCCGAATGTTTCCCTAGTAACAGAGTAAATTCTAATTTGTGTTACAAAGTTGACTTGTGCCAATGGGCTACCACATTGATTGTATACTTAGATGTCAAACATGATTTAAGTACTTATGATCGGACCACCAATTTGCCCAGCAAAAATGTGAGATTCTTTTAAGTGTTGCTTTTCATTTCTAATTTAATTTCATTTACGGATTGGGGCAGACACAAAAAGGAAGATCAAAGACGAAGCTAAGCACAGGCTTAAAGTTTACTGCACAACTCTCTGAAGAAATTCACCAGAGAAGTTTTAGCTTATCGAAGCTCGTGAATAATTTATACAGCAGGGAAACTATGCTGTCAAAATATTCAATGAAATAAAGCCAACTTTAGCTATCTATAGATGGCGTCTAAACAACGTACATGCGGGGTTCTCTATTGATCGTTAATTTGCTGCGTCTACTTTTAATGCAAAATAAATATAATAATGTTGTTGCTGCCCAGGATCGAACTGGGGACCTTCAGTGTGTAAGACTGACGTGATAACCACTACACCACAGCAACATATTGATAGTCACTGTCAGCTTTTTTGTATATACCTAAGGTTGATCTTTTTCTGAAAATAAAACTGGAGAACAGGTTTTCTCCATCCTCCCTGTCACATAATTCTGAATCCCATTTAGCATGGAATAGGTCATAAAGGTAGGGTAACATCAAACACATATCCTATCCTCCCAAACCCACTTGTGGGATAACACTGAATATCCATTATATTCATTCCTATATATCTATTCTACACGACTACGAGGGTGTGTAGATGCATGGAACGATTCAAGTTTAAGAGAGTGCCTGAAATCCCACCCATCGACTCTTTATGTTTGATTTTATGGTTATTGTATTTTTATTTTGTGTTTGTGTCCGCATTCATAACATACTTTACTATCCAACCTAGCTTAAGTAACTCCAGCACATGATATTTCAAGGCCAACACAACATTGCCTCTTGTAGTATTAACTCAATAAATCTGCAAGAAAAACTCTTGTCAAGGGAGCAAGTTGTATTATCATATATGCTACTGGAATACAAGCATGAATAGTCAACCTGAAAACTGAGTTCAAGGAGATGGCATCATTGGCCATCAGAGGACCCATGCCTCCAACCATTCAAACTTACTGCAACACTAAAATACGACAGTTCAAAGCGTCTTTGCTTTTCGACTGCTTGTTACCATGAACTCTTCGCACTGTAACACTAAGCAATATACTTGAATGGGCCGGTCAGAGAATACACAGCCAAAGTTCTTCTGATTGCAACACAAGAACATGAAGCCTTTGCTTTTTACTGACAAACATTATTAACATCGAAACTCCCCAGCTTAACTCCTGCAATCAATGTAGACACTGTGAACAATTCTGCTAACAGATCTCGAGACATGGACTCTTTCACTTGAAGGAACATCCACTAATCAATCCAAGATTCAAGTTGGTTATCTGCAGTAAGCTGAAAGCAGCAATTGTGAACCTTGCACCAAGCTTGGCTTGAGGATTGGAAATGGGTTGATGTATCAAGGCTATCTATTTTTTTCTCGCAAATGTGACCATATGAGAGTAAAAGAAAGATCCGACTCCTTTCATTCAACTTCTGAGGGATTCAAAGTTTAACTCTGCCCCATTTTACCATGCTAGGTAAATGTTTTCCTCTTCCTCTTTAAGCTCCACTCCTATGGGCCATCAAACCAGTCACTCAATGACGGTAAGTGTTAGGTATAATCAAAAGACACAACCAGCACTAAAGCTTCACTAATAACTCAACGTAATTGACAAATTAATGATTTGTATCACCTGCTTGGAGAGGTAGAAACATTTTGTAATTGCATGCACACCCTCATAATTTAACTTCAAAATCTTAGCTTCAACTATTTTCTTTTTTTCTCTTCTGAGCAAGATATTCATGATACTCTACCAATTCTTTCTCCATTTTCTCAATAAATTGACTAGTATGCTCCAAGGACTGTTCATATCGATACTTCTCCAAGGCCTGCAGTTTTACAATTCAACAAGGTAAATCATCAATGGAATATAAATTCATTTTTATTCTTACAAACAGGCTGATTCAAGCATGATATCACAACAAAAAAAAAGCATACATTACCTTATCTTTAGATAGAGTATCTGGAGGAGACATAACATCTGGTTGAACATAATTCTTTCCACGATAAAATATTATGGTATTGTCTGGCTTAATGTCAATAACAGTGCCTCTGCTTAGCCGAGTGAGCTCTGCAGCATATTCATGAATCTGCCCAGGCTTGCAAGGCCTGCATACAACCTTAACTGTCTCATGTTTCTTCCAGTGAAGATGCATATTCAACACCACCCCTCCAAATACTCCTCGTCTCCCAACTGGTACATAATTTTTCTTTTTCTCACCAGTGCGCTTCAAGTAAAACTTCTCCTCTTCAGTTAAAATTTCAGGATCATGTGGTTCATCTGGAGCTTTAGGTACCTCAAAATTTCTCAATTTCTCAATCAACCAAGCTTCCTTTCGTTTTGCCTACAATATACATGCAATAACCAACATAAAAAGTTAGATCTCATCACTCTTCTTTTTCTTTATTCATCAGTTGGAGCATTGCAGAAGAAAGTGATGTAGTTTTTGCAAACACATGAAAGCTATACTCACTTGATGTACATACACGGATAAATAATTCTCTAAGATTTCAGAACCAAAAGTCAGAGCAAGCAAGAGAACAATGTCAAAAATGATGACATACCAATTTCTTCTTTTTTTGTTTAAACAAAAAGATAATATTTATTAATTGTCTCTACCCCTACCCCGTCTAAATTGCTCAAGAAAGCATAAGCCAATAGGAAAGGGGACAAAAAACAGGGAATGCAGTACAAACATAAGCTTATTCACATAAATAAATCAGGACAACAGAAACCACTGAAATGCTTGGTAATTTGAACTGGAAAATTACTATATAGAGGCAAAGTATTGTATTCAACATATCTTAGACATGGATATCATCACCCTTAATGGATCTAACCTTCTCAAGTTTGTATCTGATCCTAACTTCAGGATTTGGAGATCTCATTTTCTTCTTTGCCTTCAGTCGGTAAAATCTGAGTTCATTCAATTTTGCTTTTTTAGACATTTTAAACTTCTTCACGACACGCTTAACCTTTGTCTGACCACCTCTTTTTCCGATTTCTTGACCAAATCTAAATCTGACAACACCTTTCTCTGTATTCAGCTCTATGGATGGACTAGAGAACCACCTAGCATGGAGCAATTTCAAAACTATCTCACGAGATCCAGAAGTTAATGAACTTGGCAATAGCAAAGTGTTCATTGCAGGATCTTGACGAGGTAATTTATGAATTAATCTCATTTGGTGATAGTTTCTGGAAATTGAGGAGTTGCTATGACAAAGAAAACACATAAAGGAAGTAGCTTTACGCAAATATGGATTTGGAACACTTTGTCCAGAGTAACAAAACATATGAGGAGCTTCCCTGCATAAAACAAAACCAATCAGCCAATAACTTACAAATGCTTAGAAATAACTAAAAGAAAATGTAAGAATGTATGTCATCAATTCGTAACAACCTAAACTGTTGAATAACCTCAATTCGAAATGTTAATTGTCTCATTCTAATTAAGAGAAAAAAAAATTCACACTTCCATTTGACAAATGAAGAATATCTGTTCTTATTGGAAACTCCAAAATAAGTTCTACATAGCAGAGAGGTTATTCCTCAACTCTGGCGCATAGTAATTCTACAATTTGGATAAAGAATGAAATTTTCAATAAGTTGACGGGCAGATTAGAAAAACTATATGATGATTACTATGAACTCAAAATATTTCGGATAGAATGATTGAGAGATGGTCGTTTCTTGTTCCTCATTAGCTTAAATACATTAAGAAGAACTGAATAAAACTCGTAAATTGACTCGCAGCCTCCTTCTCTAAACAAGAAAACGATCAAGCGTCAATAAATAAAAACCCTAAGTACAAAAGTGTCTGTAAATGTGTACCTTGAGCCGACATTGATATCGGAATGCCTGAAAATGAAGCTCCAAAACCTGAGGGAAGAGCTTTTCATGAGATTCTTTATTGCAAGCATGATCTTCACGGTGGCGAGTAGTGGTTGCTCAGCCGCTCTAATTTACCGGCGAAATTTGACCCGCCAAACGCACAACCCCGCCCCGTGAGCAATGAGTCCCCGTTTAAAATTGGGGCCTTCTAAATTCGGTCTAATGCCAAAGCCCATCAAGAATTAATGAGAAACTTTTGGTAAATAGCCACTTCTTTGATTTTTTATTTTGGAAAAGTGTGCACGATTTTTCAAGAGTTTTTTAATTCGAAAAAAAGGAATTTTATTAACTTATAATACTAAAATATGTTAGAGATATTTGTGTATTATAAATATATATCATTAAAAGTAAAATTAGTTTGATGACTTTTTTTAGCAATAATAATTTGATGACCTTATATGAAATTGACCCAAATAAACCACCTAATCAAAACCACACTTCTTTCATTACTTACTTTTGACAACAGAGTAAACCAATTCACTACGGGCTGTTTGGAAGGACATCCTGGTAATTAAATTTGGTGTAATTGGTGTAATTACAATGTCTTGTCTTGTTTGGAAGGACAGGTAATTACTTGGTCAGCATGTAATTGA
Source organism: Solanum stenotomum (assembly GCF_019186545.1). Taxonomy (NCBI): domain Eukaryota; kingdom Viridiplantae; phylum Streptophyta; class Magnoliopsida; order Solanales; family Solanaceae; genus Solanum; species Solanum stenotomum. The sequence goes on from NC_064282.1 coordinate 6,736,795, forward strand.
TGTAATTGACAGGGGGTAATTACACTCTACAATACACAGGCAGATTACTTTTTAATTTTTATTTTTATTTTTTTGTTTTATTTTTTTTACTTCTATTATTTTAAGTTCTTTTTTTATTTTTATTATTCTAAAAATTTGTAAAAATTTATTTTTTATTTTATATTATTATATTTTATTTTCTTCTTGTTCTCAACCTTACTTTACGTGATTCTATGTATTTTCTCGTATTATCTCTTTCTTTATGCCATGCTTATTTTCTCATTAGCATAATTTTATTAGTATTCTAATTTTTAAATTAAAATAGAATTTTTTGTTAAGTAAGGTTATAGACTTATGTCTTCTTTATTAAGAAAAATTAAAAATAAATCATATTTATTGCTATGTTAAAATTTGTTGTAAGAGTATTATGTTAAATTTTTTGTTTTGAATTTATAACCTATATTATATTTTCAGTTTCATTTGTTTTAGTAATATTGAATTTACATTGCATGCCATTTTTTAATTAGATTTGATAGATTATATTTTTGTCAAACATTTAATAATTTATGACATTTTATTTATATATTATTCTTTTTATTAAACATGCATTTCACGATGTTCACAAAAACTTCATACTTTTAGTTGTTACGATCAATTCAATTGAAATATATTAACTTGAAAAAATATAAATCAATTATTTTTTGATAATATTAGTTACAGAAAATATGTTTATTAATTAATATATTTTCAAAAAAGAATATATATTTTAAATATTTAATTTAATGTCATTTATAAAGTTTTTTATTTGTCTAGTATAAATTTTAAATAATTAATTTTAATTTTTAAAATTTATTACAATTTTGTGATTGCAATTGTGCATCCAAACAGAACATGTGTAATTACACTGTCGCATCCAAACAGGACGTGTGTAATTACAATGTAAATTACAATGTAATTACACAGTGGCAACCAAACAGATCAGTGTAATTACTAGACAGTATAATTATTAGGCTGATAATTACTACCCTAGTAATTACACTAATTCCAATTATCAAATGACTTTCCAAACAAACCCTACATTTCTTTTAAAGCAAGCACGTAATACAATGATGAGAATTATGCTGCACGGGCTTATTATGAAACTATTCAACAATGAGTTAAATGATTATTGTTGCTTAATTGATGTGATACACTTTTTTTTTAGTCTATTTTTTAAAAAAATGTTATTTTTTTTTTATAATTAAAAACTTAATTTTAAAACTTCACTTGTCACGCAAATGATCAAAAGAGTGTTTCCATCCCACAATTTGAGACCGAGGAGTAAGCATAGATACTAATTGCTCAAATTAATAACACGGTACAATATTCCAAATTAGGTACTTCATGGAAAATAATGTGTAACGACTTAATTCATTATCGAGACGGAGTTGCAGTTGCTATGGAGTCATCTGTCATAGATTGATCCATTGAGAAGGAGAGATCATCTTCGTCTTCCGATTCGGGTACCGCCCCGTTAATACTTTCCACTTCCCTCAACAGCTCACTAACCTCCGGTCGTTTTTCCGGCGACTTATCACAACAGCTTATAGCAGTCTGCAACAATTTCAGCATTCCTGAGTTGGCACTTCTCTGAACAGCTATTTCCGTGTCGAAAATCTCAGCCGTCCATTCTTCTCGGACCGCCCTATGAACCCAACTGCACAGATCCGCACCGGTCACCCCCGGTGGAGCAGAATGTGAAGAAATTCTACCTGTTACAATTATAGTGCACAAAATTTTGCATACACTGTGTCAAAGTCTCTTATTATAATTTGATTTATAAGTGGCTTTGAGTATGAGATTGTGATGAAAATCTCCGTTTAATAAATTGGTACATTTTTTATATACTTATATATATAATATATATATATATATCAATGGTATACAACAATGTATATGTCATCATGTAATTCTTACTATTGTGTAATTCTTACAATACTTATAAAATATATGTATGGTATACTCTAAGGGGTCGTTTGGTGTGATGAATAAGGAGAGTTAATCTCAAGATAAATTTTAAGTACCCCTTATTTCGTTGTTTGGTTGCAAAGCTTGGGATAACTTATCCCAGGATTATGAATTAGTGTTGGGATAAGTTATCTCTCATATTGAGTGGTATAGTAATCTCGGGATAACTTATCCCGGGATAAAATAGGTAAATGACAAATATGTCCCTTTAAATCCTTTTTATACATCATTTTTTAGTTTTCACATTTATGTATATTTACATTTTTTTAATATCATGTATAATAATATTTACTACTCCTTATTTTTATGATAATTATACATATTTTTCTATTAAAAAATTATACTATATAAATATAATTTTTATTTATGAATTTATTTGACTAATTCTTATATTTATTTTATTTTGATTTCTCATAAATTTTCTTCTCTTTAATAAACTTAAGAGGGAAGTTCTATTTTTAAGCTAAATAAGAAAAAAGTTATATTTTTAAATACACATGGTACTTATCATGGGAATACATAAACAAAAATATTTAAGTTAAATAAAATAAAAGTTTTATTTTAAAAAATGAATAACTAAAGCTCGCAAAGAAATTTTTAAAAGTTTAAATAAAGTGAAGGGTAATTTTGTAAACAAACAACTTGTTCTTAAAATTTATCAATATATATTATTTTGAATATAACAAACCAAACACTCAATAAGAAATAATCACATGACAACTTATCTCATCATAACTAATCTCAACATAACTTATCTCAACATAACTTATCCCATCATAATTCATATTCAAACCAAACGACCCCTAAGAACTCGTTTGGTGTGAGGGATAAGCATAAATAGTCTTGGGATAAAAAATAGTCCTGAGATAAAATTTAGACTTGTCTTGTTTGATTGACATGTTTGGGATAACTTATCCCATCATTTAACTCTGGTGTGAGGGATAAACATAAATAGTCTTGGGATAAATAAATAGTCCTGGGATAAAATTTAGACTTGTCTTGTTTTGTTGACATGTTTGGGATAACTTATCCCACCATTTAACTCACTGGTGTGAGGGATAAGCATAAATAGTCTTGAGATAAAAAAATAGTCCTGGGATAAAATTTAGATGTCTTGTTTGGTTGACATGTTTGGGATAACTTATCCCACCATTTATAGCATAGTGATGGGATAAGTTATCCCATATACATGGTGGGATAAGTTATCCTAGGATAACTAACCCCAGAATAGTTAATCCTGGGATAACTAGTTCCCAACCAAACGACCCAGCTTTATAGGGATAACTAATAATGTAGTATACACAAATATTTGATTCTGCCTGATCAATCAAGAAAAACAAATACCTGTTAACAATTCCAGGAGAAGGCAACCAAAGCTCCAAATATCAGATTTCTTGGTCACTTTCTTGGAAGCCAGATATTCGGGTGATCGATAGGAAACCATTCGTTGAGTAGCGATGGGAAGTGCAATAAGGGAAGTGAGACCAAAGTCAGCAACACGAACATCATCATTTTCGTCCAGTAAAACATTGGTGGATTTTAGGTTGCCATGGGGAACAACGAATTGGGAGGAATTGACGTTCAGGTGTAGATGCTCTAGTGCTCGAGCAACACCACGAGCAACGGATAATCTTGAGCTCCATCGAAATGGAATCCTATCTCTAGTCCCTTTTCCTCCTATTGTTCAACCAATAACGCAAAAAGAAAAAAATCAGTTATGTATTTGAGTAATTATAAATGTTATATGATAGACTAAAAAGAAAAGTGGATCACAGTAAGATACCGTGAGTGCGGTTGTATAAGCTTCCGTTAGGCGCAGATTTCAAGAGAAGCAACTTCTCATCCCTTGTATAGTAATAACCAAGAATAGGCAACAAATTTGGATGCTTTATATCACCAATAGCTCTTACTTGTCTCACAAATTCGTCATTTGTTAAAGGTTTCAAATCCCTCAAACGCTTCACCACAACAGTTGGTCCATCTACCAACATTGCCTTGTAACAATTTCCAAAATTTCCTTTTCCCAAACCTTCTGCTGAAGCTCTCAGTAAGTCATCTAATTCAAAATTTATTTCACTACCTAAGAATATCAATTTGCCTTTCTCTAATTCAACCTCTGATGCCACACTTCTTGATTCCACGCTCCTGGTTTCTGTTGGCGTTGTTGTGATCTCAGTTTTGCTAGTCTCCATTTTATCAACCTCCGTTAATCTTGTATTACTATTCATCAGCATTTTCTTAAGCTTTTTTGTTTTTTTGCAGTAGTAAATGACTAGGTATAAAAGAACCACAATGCCCACAACGTTAATTACTACCAAGATTGGAGTCAACATGGATAATTTTGAACTATTTGAAGATTCATTATGTGAACTATCACTTGGAGTTGGTGTAGATGAATCATTATCCTTGATTGTGGTGCACGTTGTGTTAGTAAACGGAGGACCACATAAATCATGGTTACCTAAGTACGAGGACGGACCAAATTTTTGAAGAGCTATTGTGCTTGGAATTTCACCGGAAAGATTGTTGTTTGAGACATTGAAAACTTTCAAAGTTGACTGATTAAAACCGGGAATTGGACCGTTCAATTTGTTGTTCTGTACCTGCAATGACTCTAGCGAATTAAGTGTTAGAAGAGAAGGTGAAATTTCTCCGTCAAATCTGTTACCGGATAAATCAATGTTGTTCAAATTTTGGTTGTTGGAGAAGTTCATCAAGTTCCCTGATATGGAATTGTTCTTGAAGCTAAGTGTTTGTAATTGAGTGAGATTGACAAGTGCATTTGCCTTGAGTTTCCCAGTAAGGCCAAGATTTTCTAGCACAAGTCCAGTGACTCGACCGTTGATACAGCTAATACCATACCAATTTGGAGTGTTATTCATGTAACACATGAGGCCGTTCCAACTTTTTTGGAGCAATTTAGGATTGTTGAATTCAGCTCGAATCGCCACAAGAGCCTCCCTTTCTGTGCCATGATAGCCTATCGTAGAACCATCTTCGGCTATGGACACGGTACATAATTTCATCATGAAAAGCAAGACAACATAGTACTTGATGAAGAGACTAGATGAACCCATTGTTGTTTGTGAAAAGGCAAAGAGATGCACACAAATAAGGCTCAGTAATTGACAGCTACATTGTTGAGAGAAGAAAACAAGGACGATTGTTTCGAGAAATTGGTTGTATTAATTAACAGCTGAGAATACTAGGAAAGCAGCTAATTACTTCGTTAACTTGTAGTACTAGGTACATAGGAGATAGGCTTGATTATGGGAAACCTCGTGGCAGTGTTTTTGTCTAAGAATTTGCCGCAAGACAAGCTCTATTTATCTTATTAGTCAAATAAGTTCTATGGGTTCGTTCAATTCTTAAGGTTCTTAGCATTGAAGATATACTTCCGTTTATAGTCACGAGTGATTTCTTCATGCTGATTAAAATCCATTCAAGAAAATGAATCTCGAAATCCAAAACATGTAATGCAATTGCTATGTAGAGGCAGAGATTGCTCATCCCTAATGTTAGTCGATAGACAACAATTAGAACTTTTACCATGTTAAAGAAATAAACATTAGGCCAAACTCAACTTCAAAAACTAACTCATACGGTGAGAAATTGTTTAAAACCATATAAAGAGACTACAATCTATACCCGTACTCTCGATCCAATAGTAGGTAAACCAAGAAAACGGACATGTTTGTGACACCAAATTAAAGGACGGGCCAACAAGAAGGATTGGGAGGCTGGCAAGTTTCTGAAAAATGGTTCAGACAAATCTAACATTGGTATCAATAAGGATGATATGCCTGTTCTTGGGCTGAATGATGGCTTAGCCCAAGAGACAAACCATAAATCTATTGAACCGAAGCGAATATTACTGTTGATTTTTAATAGGTTGCATAGAATATAGAACCATACAATATAATAGCCATCAATTGTTTGCAAGATCGCATGCAATATCATCAGAGACTTAGTCGCGTGTGCCAGCTTCAAAATAAATTTTATTTCCAACTCTTTTAACCAAAAGTCAGTTGGATTGGGTCCATCCAATTAAGGTTTGTGTCCACTAGGAAAGCTACCCTTTCCAATTGTCACATTAATATTAATCAAATCCTCCTTTTGAACTACTAATCCATCACGTGAATGTGCATTGTTTTATCATTTAAGTATTTATTTTTTTCCATTCGGTCTCCGATTTTGTGCCAGGAAGTCCCATATTCAGGTAAAGTGCTCTCTAACAAAGGCGATTCCGTATCCAAGAGACTCAACCCCGAGACCTCTTAGTTAAGATATCACTCCATCACAACCCTTATTGTGCATTGTTTTATTCAATTTCATTTGTCTATAGACTTTTACGTACTCTTGGACCTTGGTTGACTTCTCTAACTAGGTACTCTTGTAGTATCCTCTACATAAAAATCTATTGAAGTCTTCCCAAATTTCTAAAAATTGCCAAGTGCTGAAAATATGTAAGTAGTAATATATTCGCTTTCAGAATTACTTCACTACTTCATGGCATTCTTTTTTGGCTATAGGTTGTCCTTGCTCACCTACCATTAGAAGCGAAACTAAGATTTCAACTTTATGAATTTTAAATTTTATAAGTAGGAGTAATAATAATTGGATTTTAAATTTAATGTGTACATATTCAATGAATTTATTAGCACAAATAATTATTTGAACAAAATCTACTAGTTCTGCCCCTGCCTAAAATATGTTTGAGGCTAATACTATCACTTCAAAATTGTTTGGGTTTTTCGACTCTATTCTCCATTCCATGTTTAGTATGCATGTAGTTCTTCCGTACAATTAAGCGTAGGAGAAAACTAAAAACAGAGTACGCGCTCTAACAAATTAAAATTTTAAAATACGTTATATATATTTAAAATGTGAAAGGTTTTTACGCTATTAATCTAATTTAACATGTAATGATAGATATTAATTAATGTTATCGTAGATAGTCATTCATAATTATACCTTACTGACCTGACCACAAAATTAAGACTTTTCTCAACTTTTTGTAGTGTGCAGATTATTGCATAATCAGGTTAAGTCCACTTATAACAATAGATAAATATATCTTCTTAGCAAGTCTGATATGATAACCTAGAAAATAGAAGAGTAACATGTTTTTTAACTGTTTAAATTGACCTAATGGAATAAGAAAATTTTACACTCTTAGGGTGTGTTTGGTATGAAGGAAAATGTTTTCCATGGAAAATGTTTTCCTAGAAAATGTTTTCCTGGACAACAAGTTGATTTTTGACTTATTTTCTCATGTTTGGTTGGTGAGTAGAAAATATTTTCCGGAAAAGATTTTTTAGTGTTTGATTTATGAATGAAAAATATTTTTGAGAAATATCTTTTATTTTTACTAGAGTAGAAAATAATTTTTGAAATTGAAAATAGTTTTTAAAAAAAACTTAAATTTTTTTTGGGGGGTGGGGGGTGGTAGGGGGTGGGTGAAGGGGGGGGGGGG